>NC_143162.1:20545151-20696666 GCF_047325235.1 Durio zibethinus | reverse complement strand
TCAAGTTTTCTTTTTCTTCATAGACCTCCATCTTATGTGAATCCAAGAGCTTTTGCACCTCTTGGCGAAATTGTTCACAGGTTTCAATGGAATGGCCTATTGCCCCACTATGATACTTACAACTGGTGCCAGCTATATATGTTCCATGATAGCTGTGTGGACTTACCAGTTGTATCATGCTTGCTCTTCGTAAAATATCAAACAGTTGGCTGAAAGGTGTCTTAATATCTGCCACTTTCATCTTCACCTGGCGCTTCTGTTCTTCACCTATAGCATTCACATTATGGCTTGGCAAAGGATTGCCACTAACATTTGGCACAGTTATCCCTCTAGTGTCAAAGCAAATCATCCCATCCTTGATCAACCGTTGCACTTTATGTTTTAGGGTAGTGCAATTTTCAGTGGAGTGACCAGTAATCCCATAATGGTAGTCACAGTGGGCGGTGGGATCATACCACTTGGGGTAAGGTGGCTTGAGGGGTTCTAATTTACTTGGAGCAATCAAATGATTGCTGTAGAGCTCCTTGTATAATTCTGTATAGGTCATGGGAATAGGGTCAAAAATAGGTCTTTCACGAGTGGCTCGTTGCTCCCGCGAGCCACCAGCAGGGTTAGTTGGGCGAATTTGTGGTCTTGAGGTAGGTTAAATGTTAGAACTGTACATGGTATTTTGGGGTCTATTAGAGGTTTGATATGTTTGGTATGTTTGGGGGTATGGTGGTTGTGTAAATGTTTGGTATGGGTGAAAGGTAGTACTATTTACAACAGAGTGATATGGCAGATATTCTGGTGGAGAGTAGGGTGAATAACCCCTGAGCTGCTGTCTATCAAAGCTCATAGCCTGAGCTTCAGTTTCTTTTTTCTTTGGGATTTTTTTGCTAGATGCTTCATTCCCTTCTAGCTTGCCATTCTTCATGGCGCTCTCAATGATTTCTCTCGAGATTACCATATCGACAAAATTCTTTGTTGCATTCCCTATCATCTTTTCATAATAGGGAGGTTTTAAAGTGCTAACAAATAGCACTATAGTTTCTTTTTCGATCAGAGGAGGTTGTACCTGAGAAGTAACATCCCTCCACCTCTGGGCATACTCTTTAAAAGACTCGTTTGCCTTTTTCTCCAGGTTCTGCAAAGACAAACGATCAGGAGCCAAATCGATGATATGTCGATATTGGTTGATAAAGTCATCTGCCATATCGCTCTAAGAGCGAATGCGAGTCCTGTCCAGCTGAACATACCATCTGGCCGTAGAGCCAATAAAACTGTCTTGGAAAACATGCATCAAGAGTTTCTCATCCTGTGCATGAGCTGCCATCTTCCTGCAATACATGGTGATATGGGTTTTGGGGCACTTTGTACCATCATATTTTTCAAATTTTGGTACCTTGAACTTATGGGGGATAACCACATCAGGAACTAGGCAGAGCCCAGCAGCATCAACTAACCCATAGAAGCTAAATCCTTCCACAGCCCTTAGCCTTTGCTCTAGCATGCTAATCTTGGAACTTTCCTCAGCTTCCACCCTCATCTTTTCCTTTTCCTTTTTTTTTAAATCATCTAGATCAGGAATTGGTTCTACTGCCTTTTCAGTGAAGATAGGATTTATATAGCTATTATACTGCCCCGGGTTGAAAGCTGATGGCATTCCAGGATATGTTGGATATGCGAAGTGTTGTCGTGGGACTTCTTAAGCAGACTGGGCTTGAGGTGGGCCAAAACTTAGAGGGTACAGAGGGTCAGCTATTTCTTGTAATGGGGGAATTTGCTGGCTTGTACTTCCTTCAACTCCTTTTCCTTTATTCATGTTATTAAGAGCCTTCAGAATCTTGCTTACTTCACTTTCAATCTTCTCTTGTGCTTTTTCTAGTTTTTCAAATCTATGGGAACTTTCTTCCTCCATTTGCCTTGCTCTGAATCTTGTGTTGTATGGATGAGCAGGGTTTTCACTAGATGGAGCTATCCTGGAACCTTGAGTACCATATCTTAGAATTAGTAAATTTACATGATCATCACATGGTTATTTTGGTAAGTGTAATGAATGAGAATGCAATGAATGAAAAATGCATGTATGCAAAGAACATTTGCCTTAAAACGGTATTCAACTAAAAAATTTCATTTATTCCAAAAAACTTTGATCTACATTGAGTTTATCATCCTAGCATTATAGCCATAAAATTGTTTGATCTGTTCATACTGGGCCTTGGCTTCTTCTATGAAGTTCAAGAGACGCTGTCCATGTTCTCCTACTGGGGCCACCACTTGTCTTAATGCCTCTGCCTTTTCCACCATCTCTCTTGCCTTACACACCCCTTTATGAATTTGGCTTGTTAAGTGCTCAATGTATTTCTGCCTTCCTAGGTTCTTTCTTTTACCACACCAGACTTGGTATGATAATTCTCTATGTTCTCTAACCAATGCAGCGATGTGGTTCCTTGTTCTTTCAACCTTTGACTTAGCCCGCTCAAATAATTGTTTAGCATGTTAATCTCTGCCTGTGCTTCAGTACTTTCTTCTTCGAACTTGGCATACTCTTGTTTCAGTCTTGTATTTTCCTCAGTCAGCTCGATAATGGTTATCTCTTTGGCTCTTTCTCTCACACATAGCCTCTTATGCTCCTGGTGTAACTTTGCTAGATCTTCAGTAGCTGTATCATGTTCTCTAGCAGTCTTGTGAACTTTAACTTCATAATTTTCAGCTCTACCTTTCCACTGGGCTTTTTCTTCTTAAAGTTCTTGAATCTCTTTCTTTAACTTGATCTTTTCAAACTCAAATTCTTTTGTTGCCAGCTCTAACTCTGATGCTATCTCTTCAAGCTTTTCTTCTGTCGGTGGTTGAGAGACTTCATAAGTGAATACCATTTCTTGTCTTCTCTTTGTTCTCCAAACCAAGTAACCTGGAGTGACTTTTTTAGTGAATGGTCCAGGACTCACTCTTTGGGGATTTTTCCATGCTTTGATCATCCCATTCATCCTCTGAAATGCTTTAGGCTCACTGTAAGAGAAATCTAACTGATGAAGCCCATAAGTCATAGGAATAAACTGTTCTCCCCCCAATTGTCTCTTCACTAGGAGCGGTGCATAATTTATCACTCCCCATAAACCCAGAAGTGGAACCACTGTACTATCTCCACATTGGTATAACATAGGCTCTCGATTCATCCATGGGGCTAACCATCTCACCCTGGCACCTTCCAACTTTTGCAAGAAAGTTATCCATTCTTGTTTAGACTTCTGCTTTGACCACCCACTTTCGCAGAACTCTTTGATCGAAAAGTGATTACGGATATAAATCTTCGAGAAAGCACCATTTTTTTTTCAAAATGGCTTTTCATCCACACGTACAATAGCTGTATGCATCTTATGAAGCGCCCTCCATTCCGATGACAATAACTCAAAGATCTGATAGTCTCTGCTAATATTACCGTTGAAGGATTACAGCCATTGATCACACTTTCAAAGAAATCAACCACCGCTATCTCAATATGTCTCAAAACTTTTGGGAAGATCACCAGTCTGTATATAGCCAAGGCAAATATGTCTAACCCCCGTTCTTCATTGGCATGTTGCATCAGAAACTCATGAAAAAACTTCCAAGGTAGGCAAACCTGTTCCTGTTTTTTCTTTGTATGAAAATCCACAACTTCCTTGTCTATCCCCATGAGTTAAGCCAGACTTTTACGAAATCCTGACTTATGTTTTTTGACATATATCTTGTCAGGAGTCTTTAGATGCAAACCCAATAAGACCGAATATTCTTCTATGGTAGGAGTCATATCAGCTTCATTAAAGATGAAACACCTGTATGCAGGATCCCAGAATTGTGTTGCAGCTCTAATTAGTTGATCATCAACAGCCACTGCTAGAAAGTGTGCTATATGCCCATGTTTCTGACAAAACTGCTCTTGTTTTTACGGACTCATCTTCTTCCAGATATCCACCAAATCTTCTAAATGGTTCTGTTTGAGGAGGATAGATGTTTCTTGAGACAGAGTAGACTCATACCCAATTGGCAAGCAATCTCCCATCTTCAGTTGAGTCTTTTCTGATAGGGCCCTTACTTCATTAGGCATCCCACAAGGTGCTAATACTGATGAAGAACAGACTAAGCGTTCATTGGTGTCCATGAAAAAAATTTGTTGAAGACCATTTTTCAGGCAAATGTTCTTTATGCAACTTTATGATATGCGTATGAACCAATGCAAAAGAAATAAGAAAAAGGTTAGCATACCCAAAAAAAGAACAAATAACAAAGTAATTTTACACATCACACAAAGTAAAAGGGATGAATCTAAAAGGGAAGAGTGATGGCTCTATCTATAGGTTAGGCATTCTTAAGGTTCACTATATGCGGTTTTAGGGTCAAAGTCTAAAGGTCCTCAAATTGTTCCTTACATCCTTGTCCATCACAGACTAGTAAGGCACCCTAATCCTCACCCATTATAGGCTACCAGCAAAAAAGGTTCAATTTGAGTGGGAGTATTTCGTTAGCCACTGCGGAGGCATTAGACCTCACGAAAGCAATAGGTACTTTACTCCCTCTTAGAGGGACAGAGCTCGGGTGTAGAGCTCATGTTATGCACATGCACATGAATGACATAATTAACAAAGTAAATAAATGTGAATGAACAATAATACATATATACAAAAAGGTTCAATTTTATTAGGCTTTTAGATAACACAAATTATTTGCTGGCCTGACTCTCAAAGTCCCCAGTGGAGTTGCCAAGCTATCATAACGTCTAGATTCAGGGATCTATCGCTAGACATTGACTTAAGGGAGTCGCCACCAATCTTTTTTATCTAGGTGCGATTGGCTACCTAAAGAATCTGTCCTTTCAGGGAACACCTAAGTTTAAGGGTCCCTAAAAGAATAGGTTCAGGTCTGCTAACCAAAACAGGGTTCGGGAGTTCGATTACATGTGAGGAAGGTTATAGCACCCTCACAACGTCCATCAAAAGATGGTACCAGCTTAAATTCGTGTTATCCAAAAGCCTTAAAATTTTATCAAGTAATTAATTATTGGAAAATTTTCTCAATTGACTCTAATACTTTTAGCAGAAAATTGAGAAAATTCCCTCACCTCAAGAGTATGCCAGAAAAACTACTGTTTCACTTACAGAGGCTCCGTCGTCGGATTAGTTAAAGAAAAACCAAAATAAAAATCAAAATAGAAAGGAAGGAAAGAATGATTGTTTTTTGTGTAGGGAAAATTGATACTTTCAACTTTTTCCAAAAATATTTTTTTTGAAATTTATTTTTAAGGAAAATTGATACTTTCAACTTTTTCTCAAAAATCCTTTTTCTTTTGAAAATTTATTTTTAAGGAAAATTGATACTTTCAACTTTTCCCCAAAAATATTTTTTTTTAATTTTTATTTAAAGAAAATAGAACAAAATAAAAGTGAAAATAAATAAAGATTAAAAAAAAAGAAAAGTAAAACAAAAATAAAAATAAGATAAAGGTAAAAAATATTAAATAAATCTAATCTAATAAATAAAATAAATAAATAAAAAAATTCCAAAAAAAAAAACCTGGAGCGGCTCAGCTATCGGCTCGGCTCAAGGCAGGGAAACGGCTCGGGGGGAGCGGCTTGTAAGCTTGGCTCGGCTCGACTCAGCTCGGAGGGGGGGCTGGCACGCGCGGGTCAGGAAGCGGGTCGACGCTCGGGTAGAGTTTCGACAAAATGCGCGGATCCTCTGATTAACTTAAAGCTAAAACGACGTCGTTTTGGAAAGGTATAAAAGGTAGTTCCCTTCGTTTTTTGGCAGAACGCTCCTCCTCTCTCTCTCTCTTCTTCTTTTTTCCTCTCCCTTCTCTCTAAAAGGCTGAAAAACACCGGTGGAATTTTCGTCAGATTTTGGAAATTTCACCGGAAGTTCACCGAAAGTTGGTTGGAAGATCACTGGTTTCTGGGATTCTTCATCGAAAACTGGGCAGGTCACCGGAAACTTCAAGGTTGGTCGGAATTTTCACCGAAAAATTCAAATTTCGCCAGAAAATTCACCGGAATCTGGAATTTCCAAAAATTCGTAGAAAAAAAATCACCAAAAAATTCTAAAAAATTTCTGCTAGCTCCCAAAACACTCCTAAACTTTTCTTAGCTTCCTATACGCCTCATTTTCTCTCAAGTCAGTAGCTTTGCTCACTGTTTTCTCTGTCTCCTTGCATCTGTTCTAGGGGTCCTTTATATAGGGATTGATCAAGAGTTTCTGATCAATCCCAATTCCCCTTTGGACGGGAATTCAATCTTTGAATCCAGCCTGGACTCTTCTGATTGAATTCCCACTCACAGTGGGATTCTTCAACTTTCAATCCCAGCCCTCCAAAATCAAATAAAAAAAAAGATAATAGATAATTAGAAAAGATAGGAAAAGAAAAAAAATAATAATCAGATAATAAAAAAGGATCAGATAAAATTAACAGATAATTTAAAAAATAAAATAAGATAAACCCAAAAATATATTACAAAAAAATAATAATAATAATATAATAATAATAATAAATATATAACTATATACATATAAATCTATTCTAAATAAAAATAAATAAATACAGATATACAAAAGGAAAAAAAAATACAGGATAAAAATTATAATTGGGCCTTACCCATTTGGGCCAGGCCCAATTGATCTGGGCCTGGACCCAATTGGGTGTCTACAGGTTGCGACAGCACATGCTTGGGCTCAGGCATGTGCTGGTGCCGCATTTTTCTTCGCTGGGGCACCATCACCGGAGCATCGTCGGAGAACCTGACCGATGGCATTAGGGTTCCGGCAATCGGGGGGGCCGGGAGGGGGGTGTGCGCACATGATATGCGATGGGTGCTGGTACTTGGCCCTTATACTGGCCCCCTATCCCTCATCAAACTTTGAGAACTCACACCCCTTAAAGAGCGTTTGAGATTTTACAGGTTTGCTACCAGTAGCCATTAAAGTGTCTAAAATGGGGACACTTTTTTCAAATGGTCGCAAAATCTTGTACAATTCGAGTTTTTAGCTGAATTTTTTTTTGCATGCCAACAAAAATACAAGGATTACGTCTACCATGTTTGGGGCGAAAAATCCTTTCGAAAAAATTTTAAAAAATCCCGAACCGTAAAAAGTTTTGAAAATCGTGAAAAATAAAAAATGGGTCGTCTTGCCATGAAACTTCACGTGAAGGCTTAAGGGACCATTGTATGAATTTACAAGCCATAAAAATGGCATTGGCACACAGAAATATGAAGATGTTCCTAAACCCACCTACCACCCTATCGATCCACGGCTTGCGCATCCCGTCTCTCTGGCCGGTGTAGTGCCCGCCCTCCCGCCCGCCCGCTCGTTTCATCGGTTGGCTTAGGCATACGGAGTTCATTCCCAATCTAAGGTCAAACCAGACTGAGTGTTGCGGTAGTAGGATCGGCAGCACGCAGAGGGGGACTTGGCCGATCCCCAGGTTGAGCATCCCGCCCCTCTGGCCGGCTGAGCACCCGCACGCTCGTTTCGTGGGTTGACTTAGGCATACGGAGTTCATTCCCAGTCTAAGCATACGGAGTTCATTCCCAGTCTAAGATCAGACCGGACCGGGGGATGCAGCAGCACATGCTGAGCTCGAGAATGTGCTGGTGCCGCATTTTTCTTCACCGGCGCACCATCACCAGAGCGTCGTCGGAGAACCTGACCGGCGACATTGGGGTTCCGGCGATCGGGGGGGCCGGGGGGGTTTTACGCACATGATGTACGATGGGTGCTGGTACTTGGCCCTTATATTGGCCACCTATCCCTCATCATACCTCAAGAACTCACACCCCCTTAAAGAGCATTTGAGATTTTACAGGTTTGTTGCCAGTAGCCATTAAAGTGTCTGAAATGGGGACACTTTTTTCAAATGGTCACAAAATCTTGTACACTTCAAGTTTTTAGCTGAATCTTTTTGTGCATGCCAACAAAAATACAAGGATCATGTCTACCAAGTTTGGGGCCAAAACTCCATCTGAAAAAATTTTAAAAAATCATAATCCGCAAAGAGTTTCGAAAATCGTGAAAAAAAGAAAACGAGTCGTCTTGCCATGAAACTTCACGTGAAGGCTTAAGGGACCATTGTATGAATTTACAAGCCATAAAAATGGCATTGGCATGCAGAAATATGAAGATGTGCCTAAACCCACCTACCACCCTATCGATCCACGGCTTGCGCATCCCGTCTTTCTGGCCGGCGTTGTGCCTGCCCTCCCGCCCGCTCATTTAGTCGGTTGGCTTAGGCATACGGAGTTCATTCCCAGTCTAAGATCAAACCAAAATGAGGGTTGCGGTAGTAGGATCGAAAGCACGTAGAGGGGGACCCGATCGATCCCGGCTTGCGCATCAAGCCCCTCTGGCTGGCTGAGCGCCCGTACGCTCGTTCCGTGGGTTGACTTAGGCATACGGAGTCCATTCCCAGTCTAAGCATACAAAGTTCACTCCTAGTCGAAGATCGGACCGGACCGAGGGTTGCGACAGCACATGCTGGGCTCGGGCATGTGCTGGTGCCGTATTTTTCTTTGCCGGGGCACCATCACCAGAGTATCACCGGAGAACCTGACCGGTGGCATTGGGGTTCTGGCGATCGGGGGGCCGGGGGGGTGTGCGCTGATGATGTGCGATAGGTGTTGGTACTTGGGCCTTATATTGGCCCACTATCTCGCATCAAACCTCGAGAACTCACACCCCCCTTAAAGAGCATTTGAGATTTTACAGGTTTGCTGCCAGTAGCCATTAAAGTGTCTAAAGTAGGGACACTTTTTTCAAATGGTCAAAAAATCTTGTACACTTCGAGTTTTTAGTTGAATTTATTTGTGCAAGGCAACAAAAATATACACGGATCACGTCTACCAAGTTTGGGGCCAAAACTCCTTCCGAAAAAATTTTAAAAAATCCCAAACCGCAAAAGGTTTCAAAAATCGTAAAAAATAGAAAACAAGTCATCTTGCCATGAAACTTCACGTGAAGGCTTAAGGGACCATTGTATGAATTTAGAAGCCATAAAAATGGCATTGGCACATAGAAATATAAAGATGTGCCTAAACCCACCTACCACCCTATCGATCCACGGCTTGCGCATCCCTTCTCTCTGGCCGGCGTAGTGCCCACCCGCTCGTTTCGTCAGTTGGCTTAGGCATACGGAGCTTATTCCTCATCTAAGATCAGATCGGACCGAGAGTTACAGTAGCAGGATCGACAGCACACAGAGGGGGACCCGATCGATCCTCGGCTTGCGCATCCCGCCCCTCTGGCCGGCTGAGCGCCAGTACTTTCGTTTCGTGGGTTGACTTAGGCATATGGAGTTCATTCCCAGTCTAAGATCTGATCGGACCGAGGGTTGCAGCAGCACATGCTGGGCTCAGGCATGTGCTGGTGCTGAATTTTTCTTCACCGGGGCACCATCGCCCAAACATAGTTGGAGAACCTGACCGACGGCATTAGGGTTCCCGCGATCGGGGGGGTCGGGGGGTGTGCGCTCATGATGTGCGATGGGTGCTGGTGCTTGGCCCTTATATTGGACCCCTATCCCTCATCAAACCTCGAGAACTCACACCCCCTTAAAGAGCATTTGAGATTTTACAGGTTCGCTGCCAGTGGCCATTAAAGCGTCTGAAATGGGGACACTTTTTTCAAATGGTCACAAAATCTTGTACAATTCGAGTTTTTAGCTAAATTTTTTTGTGCATGCCAAAAAAAATACAAGGATCACATCTACCATGTTTTGGGTGAAAAATCCTTCCCAAAAAAGTTTAAAAAATCCCAAACCGTAAAAAGTTTCAAAAATCGTGAAAAATAGAAAACGAGTCGTCTTACCATGAAACTCCACGTGAAGGCTTAAGGGGCCATTGTATGAATTTACAAGCCATAAAAATGGCATTGGCACACAGAAATATGAAGATGTGCCTAAACGCACCTACCACCCTATCGATCCACGACTTACGGATCCCATCTATCTGGTCGGCGTAGTGACCGCCCACCCGTCCGCCCACTTCTTTCGTCGGTTGGCTCAGGCAAACGGAGTTCATTCCCAGTCTAAGATCCTATCAGATCGAGGGTTGCGGTAGCAGGATCGTTAGCACGTAGAGGGGGACCCAGTCGATCCCCAGCTTACGCATCCCGCCCTCTGGTCGGCTGAGCGCCTGTACGCTTGTTTCGTGGGTTGACTTAGGCATACAGAGTTCATTCCCAGTCTAAGCATACGGAGTTCATTCCCAGTCCAGGATCAGATCGGACCGAGGGTTGCGGCAGCACATGTTGGGCTCGGGCATGTGCTGGTGCCGCATTTTTCTTCGTTGGGGCACCATCGCCCGAGCATCGTCGGAGAACCTGACCGACGGCATTGGGGTTTCGGGGATCGAGGGGGCCGGGGGGGTGTGTGCACATGATGTGCGATGGGTGCTGGTACTTGGCCCTTATATTGGCCCCCTATCCCTCATCAAACCTCGAGAACTCACATCCCCTTAAAGAGCATTTGAGATTTTACAGGTTTGCTGCCAGTAGCCATTAAAGTGTCTGAAATGGGGACACTTGTTTCAAATGGTCACAAAATCTTGTACACTTTCAGTTTTTCGATGAATGCTTTTTTGCGTGCCAAAAAAAATACAAGGATTATGTCTTCCAAGTTTGGGGCCAAAATGCATTCTAAAAAAATTTTAAAAAATCCCGGACCGCAAAAAGTTTCAAAAATAGTGAAAAATAAAAAACGAGTCGGCTTGCCATGAAACTTCACGTGAAGGCTTAAGGGACCATTGTATGAATTTACAAGCCAAAAAAATGGCATTGGCACATAGAAATATGAAGATGTGCCTAAACCCACCTACCACCGTATCGATCCACGATTTGCGCATCCCGACTCTCTGGTCGACGTAGTGCCCGCCCGCCCGCCCGCCTGCCCGTTTCGTCGATTGGCTTAGGCATACGGAGTTCATTCCCAATCTAAGATCAGACCAGACCAATGGTTGCCGCAACAAGATTGGCAGCATGTAGAGGGGGACGCGGCCGATCCCCGACTTGCGCATCCCGCCCCTCTGTCCGGCTGAGCGCCCCGCACACTTGTTTCGTCGGTTGACTTAGGCATACAGAGTTCATTCCCCGTCTAAGCATACAGAGTTCTTTCCCAGTCTAAGATCGGACCAGACCGAGGGTTGAGGCAGCACATGCTGGGCTCGGCCATGTGCTGTGCCGCATTTTTCTTCGTCGAGGCACCATCGCTGGAGCATCGTCGGAGAACCTGACCGACGGCATTGGGGTTCCGACGATCGGGGAGGCCGGGGGGTGTGCGCACAAGATGTCCGATGGGTGTGGGTACTTAGCCCTTATATTGGCCCCCTATCCCTCATCAAACCTCGAGAACTCACACCTCCTTAAAGAGCATTTGAGATTTTACAGGTTTGCTGCCAGTAGCCATGAAAGTGTTTGAAATGGGGACACTTTTTTCAAATGGTCACAAATCTTGTACACTTTGAGTTTTTAGCTGAATTTTTTTATGCATGCCAAAAAAAATACATGGATCACGTCTACCAAGTTTGAGGCCAAAACTCCTTTCGAAAAAATTTAAAAAATCTCGAACCACAAAAAGTTTTGAAAATCGTGAAAAATAGAAAACGAGTCGTCTTGCCATGAAACTTCACGTGAAGGCTTAAGGGACCATTGTATGAATTTACAAGCCATAAAAATGGCATTGGCTCGCAGAAATATGAAGATGTGCCTAAACCCACCTACCACCCTATCGATCCACGGCTTGCGTATCCCGTCTCTCAGGCCGACGTAGTGCCCGCCCGTCCGCCTGCTCGCTCATTTCGTCGATTGGCTTAGGCATACAGAGTTCATTCCCAGTCTAAGATTGGACTGGGCCAAAGGTTGTGGCAGTAGGATCGACAACACGTAGAGGGGGACCCGATCGATCCCCGGCTTGTGCATCCCACCCCTCTGGCCGGTTGAGTGCCCGCACGTTCGTTTCGTGGGTTGACTTAGGCATACGGAGTTCATTTTCGTCTAAGCATACGGAGTTCATTCCCAGTCTAAGATCGGACTGGACCAAGGGTTGCGACAGCACATGCTGGGCTCGAGCATGTGCCGATGCCGCTTTTTTCTTTGTTGGGGCACCATCGTCGGAGCATCGTCGGAGAACCTGACTGGCAGCATTGGGGTTCCGACGATCGGGAGGCCCGAGGGGGTGTGCGCACATGACGTGCGATGGGTGCTGGTACTTGGCCCTTATATTGGCCCCCTATCCCTCATCAAACCTTGAGAACTCACACCCCATTAAAGAGCATTTGAGAATTTATAGGTTTGCTGCCAGTAGCCATTAAACTGTCTGAAATGGGGACACTTTTTTCAAATGGTCACAAAATCTTGTACACTTCGAGTTTTTAGGTGAATTTTTTTATGCATGCCAACAAAAATACAAGGATCACGTCTACCAAGTTTGTTGCCAAAACTCCTTTCAAAAAAATTTAAAAAAATCCCAAACCGTAAAAAGTTTTGAAAATCGTGAAAAATAGAAAGCGAGCCGTCTTGCCATGAAACTTCACGTGAAGGCTTAAGAGACCATTGTTTGAATTTACAAGCCATAAAAATGGCATTGGCACATAGAAATATGAAGATGTGCCTAAACCCGCCTACCACCCTATTGATCCACGGCTTGTGCATCCCGTCTCTCTGGCCAACGAAGTGCTCGCCCGCCCTCCCGCTCGTTTCATCGGTTGGCTTGGGCATACAGAGTTCATTCCCAGTCTAAGATCAGACTAGACTGAGGGTTGCGGTAGCAGGATCGACAGCACGCAGAGGGGGACCCGATCGATCCTCAGCTTGCGCATCCTGCCCTTCTAGCCAGCTGAGCGCCCGCTAGCTCGTTTTGTGGGTTGACTTAGGCATACAGAGTTCATTCCCAGTCTAAGATCAGATCGGACCAAGGGTTGCGGCAGCACATGTTGGGCTCGGGCATTTGCTGGCACCGTATTTTTCTTCACCGAGGCACCATCGCCAGAGCATCACCGAAGAACCTCCTTGGCAGCATTAGGGTTCCAGCGATCGGGGGTGCCGGGGGGGTGTGCGCACATGATGTACGATGGGTGCTGGTACTTGGCCCTTATATTGGCCCCCTATACCTCATCAAACCTCGAGAACTCACTCCCCCTAAAGAGCATTTGAGATTTTACAGGTTTGCTGCCAGTAGCTATTAAAGTGTCTGAAATGGGGACACTTTTTTCAAATGGTCACAAAATCTTGTACACTTCGAGTTATTAGCTGATTGTTTTTGTGCATGCCAAAAAAAATACAAGGATCACGTCTACCAAGTTTGGGGCCAAAAATCCTTCCAAAAAAATTTTAAAAAATCTCGAACTGTAAAAACTTTTGAAAATCGTGAAAAATAGAAAACGAGTCGTCTTACCATGAAACTTCACGTGAAGGCTTAAGGGACCATTGTATGAATTTACAAGCCATAAAAATGGCATTGGCATGCAGAAATATGAAGATGTGCCTCAACCCACCTACCCCCTATCGATCAACGGCTTGCGCATCCCGTCTCTCTGGCTGGCGTAGTGCCCGCCCGCCCGTTCGCTCGCTCGTTTCGTCAGTTGGCTTAGGCATACGGAGTTCATTCCTAGTCTTTGATCAGACCAAATCGAGGGTTGCAGCAGCAGGATCGACAGCACGCAGAGGGGGACCTGACCGATCCCCAGATTGCGCATCCCACCCCTCTGGCCGGCTGAGCGCTCGCACGCTCGTTTCGTGGGTTGACTTAGGTATACGGAGTTCATTCCCAATCTAAGCATACAGAGTTCATTCCCAGTCTAAGATCGAATCAGACTGAGGGTTGCGGCAGCACATTCTGGGCTCGGGCATGTGCTGGTGCTGTATTTTTCTTCGTCGGGGCACCATTGCCGGAGCATCGTCGGAGAACCTGACCGTCGGCATTGGAGTTTCGGCGATGGGGGGCCGGGGGGCGTGGGCACATGATGTGCGATGGGTGCTGGTACTTGGCCCTTATATTGGCCCCCTATTCCTCGTCAAACCTTGAGAACTCACACCCCCTTAAAGACGATTTGAGATTTTACAAGTTTGCTGCCAGTAGGCATTAAAGTGTTTGAAATGGGGACACTTTTTTCAAATGGTCACAAAATCTTGTGCACTTCGAGTTTTTAGCTGATTGTTTTTGTGCATGCCAAAAAAAATACAAGGATCACGTCTACCAAGTTTGGGGCCAAACTCCTTCCAAAAAAATTTTAAAAAATCCTGAACTGCAAAATGTTTCAAAAATCGTGAAAAATAGAAAACGAGTCGTCTTGCCATGAAACTTCACGTGAAGGCTTAAGGGACCATTGTATGAATTTACAAGCCATAAAAATGGCATTGGCAGGCAGAAATATGAAGATGTGCCTAAACCCACCTACCACTCTATCGATCAATGGCTTGCGCATCCCGTCTCTCTGGCTGGCATAGTGTCCGCCTGCCTGCCCGCTCGCTCGTTTCGTCGATTGGCTTTGGCATACGGAGTTCATTCCTAGTCTCAAATTAGACCAAACTGAGGGTTGCAGTAGCAGGATCGGTAGCACGTAGAGGGGGACCCGACCGATCCCTGGATTGCGCATCCCACCCCTCTGGCCGGCTGAGCGCTCGCACGCTCGTTTCGTGGGTTGACTTAGGCATACGGAGTTAATTCCCAATCTAAGCATACGGAGTTCATTCCCAGTCTAAGATCGGACCGGACCGAGGGTTGCGACAGCACATTCTAGGCTCGGGCATGTGCTGGTGCTGCATTTTTCTTCGTCGGGGCACCATTACCGGAGCATCGTCGGAGAACCTGACCGGCGGCATTCGGGTTTCGATGATCGGGAGGGCCGGGGGAGTGCGCACATGATGTGCGATGGGTGTCGGTACTTGGCCCTTATATTGGCCCCCTATCCCTTATCAAACCTCAAGAACTCACACCCTTAAAGAGCATTTGAAATTTTAAAGTTTTGCTGCCAGTAGCCATTAAAGTGTTTGAAATGGGGACACTTTTTTCAAATGGTCACAAAATCTTGTACACTTCGAGTTTTTAGTTGATTTGTTTTGTGCATGCCAACAAAAATACAAGGATCACGTCTACCAAGTTTGGGGCCAAAATTCCTTCCAAAAAAATTTTAAAAAATCCTGAACCGTAAAAAGTTTTAAAAATCGTGAAAAATAGAAAACGAGTCGTCTTGCCATGAAACTTCACGTGAAGGCTTAAGGGACCATTGTATGAATTTACAAGCCATAAAAATGGCATTGGCATGCAGAAATATGAAGATGTGCCTAAACCCACCTACCACCCTATCGATCCACGGCTTACGGATCCCGTCTCTCTGGCCGGCGTAGTGCCCGCCCGCCCGCCCGATCGTTTCGTCAGTTGGCTTAGGCATACGGAGTTCATTCCCAGTCTAAGATCGGACCAGACCGAGGGTTGCGGTAGCACATGCTGGGCTCGGGCATGCGCTGGTGCCGTATTTTTCTTCACCGGGACACTATCGCCGGAGCATCATCGGATAACCTGACCGGCGGCATTGCGGTTCCAGTGATCGGGGGAGCCGGGGGGTGTGCGAACATGATGTGCGATGGGTGCTGGTACTTGGCCCTTATATTGGCCCCCTATCCCTCATCAAACCTTGAGAACTCACACCCCATTAAAGAGCATTTGAGATTTTACAGGTTTGCTACCAGTTGCCATTAAAGTGTCTGAAATGGGGACACTTTTTTCAAATGGTCACAAAATATTGTACACTTCGAGTTTTTAGCTAAATTTTTTTATGCATGCCAAAAAAAATACAAGGATCACGTCTACCAAGTTGGGGGCCAAAACTCCTTCTGAAAAAATTTTAAAAAATCCCGAACCATAAAAACTTTCAAAAATCATGGAAAATAGAAAATGAGTCGTCTTGCCCTGAAACTTCACGTGAAGGCTTAAGGGACCATTGTATGAATTTACAAGCCATAAAAATGGCATTGGCACGTAGAAATATGAAGATGTGCCTAAACCCACCTACCACCTTATCGATCCACGGCTTGCGCATCCCATCTCTCTCGCCGGCGTAGTGCCCGCCCGTCGCCCGCTCGTTTCGTCGGTTGGCTTAGGCATAAGAAGTTCATTCCCAGTTTAAGATCGGACTGGACCGAGGGTTACGACAGCACATGCTGGGCTCGGGCATGTGCTGGTGTCACATTTTTCTTCACCAGGGCACCATCGTCAAAGCATCGTCAGAGAACCTGACCGGCGGCATTAGGGTTCCAGCGATCGGGGGGGCCGGGGGGTATGCGCACATGATTTGTGATAGGTGCTGGTACTTGGCCCTTATATTGGCCCCCTATCCCTCATCAAACTTCGAGAACTCACACCCCTTAAAGAGCATTTGAGATTTTAAAGGTTTGCTGCCAGTAGCCATTAAAGTGTCTGAAATGGGGACACTTTTTTCAAATGGTCACAAAATCTTGTACACTTCGAGTTTTTAGCTGAATTGTTTTATGCATGCCAACAAAAATACAAGGATCACGTCTACCAAGTTTAGGGCCAAAACTCCTTCCGAAAAAATTTTAAAAAGTCCTGAACTGTAAAAAGTTTTAAAAATCTTGAAAAATAGAAAACGAGTCGTCTTGCCATGAAACTTCACGTGGAGGCTTATGCTTGCGCATCCTGCCCCTCTGGCCGGCTGAGCGCCCGCACGCTCGTTTCGTGGGTTGACGTAGGCATATGGAGTTCATTGCCAGTCTAAGCATGTGGAGCTCATTTCCAGTCTAAGATCAGATTGGATCGAGGGTTACGGCAGCACATGCTGGGCTCGAGCATGTGCTGGTGTCGTATTTTTCTTCGTCGGGGCACCATCGCCGGAGCATCGCCAGAGAACCTGACCGACGGCATTGGGGTTCCGACGATCAAAGGGGCCGACGGGGGTGTGCGCACATAATGTGCAATGGGTGCTAGTACTTGGCCCTTATATTGAGCCCCTATCCCCATCAAACCTTGAGAACTCACACCCCCTTAGAGAGCATTTGAGATTTTACAGGTTTGCTGCCAGTTGCCTTTAAAGTGCCTGAAATAGGGACACTTTTTTCAAATGGTCACAAAATCTTGTACAGTTCGATTTTTTAGCTGAATTTTTTTATGCATGCCAACAAAAATAAAAGGATCACGTCTACCAAGTTTGGGGCCAAAACGCCTTCTGAAAAAATTTTAAAAAATCCTGAACCGCAAAAAGTTTCAAAAATCATGAAAAATAGAAAATGAGTCGTCTTGCCATGAAACTTCACGTGAAGGCTTACGGGACCATTGTATGAATTTACCAGCCATAAAAATGGCTTTGGCACGCAAAAATATGAAGATGCACGTAAACCCACCTACCACACTATCGATCCACGGCTTGCGCATCCCATCTCTCTAGCCGACGTAGTGCCCGCCCACACACCAGCTCGTTTCGTCGGTTGGCTTAGGCATACGGAGTTCATTCCCAGTCTAAGATTGAACCGAACTGAGGGTTGTGACAGCAGGATTGGCAGCACGTAGAGGGGGACCCGACCGATCCCTGGCTTGCGCATCCCGCCCCTCTGGCCGGCTGAGTGCCTGCACGCTCGTTTCATGGGTTGACTTAGGCATACGAAGTTCATTCACAGTCTAAGCATACGGAGTTCATTCCCAGTCTGAGCATACGGAGTTCATTCCCAGTCTAAGCATACGGAGTTCATTCCTACTCTAAGATCAGACCGGACCGAGGGTTGCGGCAGCACATGCTAGGCTCGGGCATGTGCTGGTGCCGTATTTTTTTTTGTAGGGGCACCTTCACCGGAGCATCGCCGGAGAACCTGACCGACTGCATTTGGGGTTCCGACGATCAGGGGGGCTGGGGGGGTGCGTACATGATGTGCGATGGATACTGGTACTTGGCCCTTATATTGGCCCCCTATTCCTCGTCAAACCCCAGGAACTCACTCCCCTTTAAAGAGCATTTGAGATTTTACAGGTTTGCTACCTGTAGCCATTAAAGTGTCTGAAATGGGGACACTTTTTTCAAATGGTCACAAAATCTTGTACACTTCGAGTTTTTAGTTGAATTTGTTTCTGCATGCCAACAAAAATACAAGGATCACGTCTTCCAAGTTTAGGGCCAAAACTCCTTTCGAAAAAATTTTAAAAAATCCCAAACCGTAAAAAGTTTCGAAAATCATGAAATGTAGAAAACGAGTCGTCTTGCCATGAAACTTCACGTGAAGGCTTAAGGGACTATTGTATGAATTTACAAGCCATAAAAATGGCATGGCACGTAGAAATATGAAGATGTGCCTAAACCCACCTACCACCCTATCGATCCATGGCTTGCACATCCCGTCTCTCTGGCCGACGTAGTGTCCACCCGCCCGCTCGTTTTGTCGGTTGGCTTAGGCATACGGAGTTCATTCCCAGTCTAAGATCGAACCGGACTGAGGGTTGTGGCAACAGGATCGACAACACGCAGAGGGAGACCCAACCGATCCCCGGCTTGTGCATCCCACCCCTCTGGCCGGCTAAACGCTCGTATGCTCGTTTCGTGGGTTGACTTAGGCATACAGAGTTCATTCCCAGTCTAATCATACGGAGTTAATTCCCAGTCTAAGATCGGACCAGACCGAGGGTTGCGACAGCATATGCTGGGCTCGAGCATGTGCTGGTGCTGCATTTTTCTTCGTCGGGGCACCATCGTCGGAGCATTGCCGGAGAACCTGACCGACGACATTGGGGTTTCGGTGATAGGAGGGGCGGGGGGGGGGGGGTGTGCGCACATGATGTGTGAAGGGTGCTGGTACTTGAACCTTATATTGGCCCCCTATCCCTCATCAAACCTCGAAAACTCACACCCCCTTAAAGAGCATTTGAAATTTTACAGGTTTGCTGCCAGTAGCCATTAAAGTGTCTGAAATGGGGAGACTTTTTTCAAATGATCACAAAATCTTGTACACTTTGAGCTTTTAGCTGAAATGTTTTGTGCATGCCAAAAAAAATACAAGGCACGTAGAAATATGAAGATATGCCTAAACCCACCTCCCACCCTATCGATCCACGGCTTGCACATCCCGTCTCTCTAGCCGACGTAGTGCCCGCCCGTTAATTTCGTCGGTTGGCTTAGGCATATGGAGTTCATTCCCAGTCTAAGACCCGACCGGACCGAGGGTTGCAGCGACAAGATCGGCAGCTCGCAGAGGGGGACTCGGCCGATCATCGGCTTACGCATCCCGCCCCTCTGGCCGGCTGAGCGCCTACACGCTCGTTTCGCGGGTTGACTTAGGCATACAAAGTTCATTCCTAGTCTAAGCATACGGAGTTCATTCCCAGAGTAAGATCGGATCAGACCGAGGGTTACGGCAGCACATGCTTGGCTCGGGCATGTGCTGGTGCCGTATTTTTCTTCGCTGGGGCTCCATCGCCAGAGCATCGTCGGAGAACCTGACCGGCGGCATTTGGGTTCCAACGATCGGGGGGGCCGGGGGGTGTTCGCACATGATGTGCGATGGGTGCTGGTACTTGGCCCTTATATTGGCCCCCTATCCCTCATCAAACCTCGAGAACTCACACCCCCTTAAACAGCATTTGAGATTCTACAGGTTTGCTGCCAGTAGTCATTAAAGTGTCTGAAATGGGGACACTTTTTTCAAATGGTCACAAAATCTTGTACACTTCAAGTTTGTAGCTGAATTTTTTTTGCATGCCAACAAAAATACAAGGATCACGTCTACCAGGTTTGGGGCCAAAACTCCTTTCGAAAAAATTTTAAAAAATCTCGAACCGTAAAAAGTTTCAAAAATCGTGAAAAATAAAAAACAAGTCGTCTTGCCATGAAACTTCACATGAAGGCTGAAGGGACCATTGTATGAATTTACAAGCCATAAAAATGGCATTGCCACATAGAAATATGAAGATGTGCCTAAACCTACCTACCACCCTATCGATCTGCGGCTTGCGCATCCTGTCTCTCTGGTCGGTGTAGTGCCCTCCCGCCCGCCCGCTCGTTTCGTCGGTTCACTTAGGTATACCGAGTTCATTCCTAACCTAAGATCGAATCAGACCGAGGGTTGCGGCAGTAGGATCGATAGCACGCAGAAGGGGACCCGACCAATCCCCAGCTTACGCGTCTCGCCCCTCTGGCTGGCTGAGCGCCCACACGCTCATTTCGTGGGTCGACTTACGCATACGGAGTCCATTCCCAGTCTAAGCATACGGAGTTCATTCCCAGTCAAAGATCGGACCAGGTCGAGGGTTGTGGTAGCACATGCTAGGCTCGGGCATGTGCTGGTGTCGCATTTTTCTTCGTCGGGGTGCCATCATCGGAGCATCATCGGAGAACCTGACGAGCGGCATTGGGGTTCCGACGATCGGGGGGGCTGGGGGGTGTGCACACTTGATGTGTGATGGGTACTGGTACTTGGCCCTTATATTGGCCCCCTATCCCTCATCAAACCTTCAGAACTCACACCCCCTTAAAGAGCATTTTAGATTTTACAGGTTTGCTGCCAGTAGCCATTAAAGTGTCTTAAATGGGGATACTTTTTTCAAATGGTAACAAAATGTTGTACACTTTGAGTTTTTGGCTGAATTTTTTGTGCAGTCCAATAAAAATACAAGGATCACGTCTTCCAAGTTTGGGGCCAAAACTCCTTCCGAAAAAATTTTAAAAAATCCTGAACCGCAAAAAGTTTCAAAAATTGTGAAAAATCAAAAACGAGTCGTCTTACCATGAAGCTTCACATGAAGGCTTAAGGGACCATTGTATGAATTTATAAGCCATAAAAATGGCATTGGCATGTAGAAATATGAAGATGTGCCTAAACCCACCTACCACACTATTGATCCAAGGCTTACGCATCCCGTCTCTCTTGCCGACGTAGTGCCCGCCTGCCCGCCCGCCCGCTCGCCCGCTTGTTTCGTCGGTTGGCTTAGGTATATGGAGTTCATTCCCAGTCTAAGAGTAGACAGGATTGAAAGATGCGGCAGCAAGATCGGTAGCACGTAGAGGGGGACCGGATCGATCCCCGACTTGCGCATCCCGCCCATCTGGCAGGTTGAGCAGCCGCACATTCGTTTCGTGGGTTGACTTTGGCATACGGAGTTCGTTCCCAGTATAACCATACAGAGTTCATTCCCAGCCTAAGATCGGACCGGACCGAGGGTTGCGACAGCACATGCTGGGCTTGGGCATGTCCTGGTGCCGTATTTTTCTTCGTCGGGGCACCATCGCCTGAGCATCATCGGAGAACCTGACCGGCGGCATTAGGGTTCCGACGATCGGGGGGGCCGGGGGGTGCGCACATGATGTGCGATGGGTGCTGGTACTTGGCCCTTATATTGGCCCCCTATCCCTCATCAAACCTCGAGAACTCACACCCCCTTAAAGAGCATTTGAGATTTTACAGGTTTGCTACCAATAGCCATTAAAGTGTCTGAAATGGGGACACTTTTTTCAAATGGTCACAAAATATTGTACACTTCAAGTTTTTAGCTGAATTTTTTTGTTCATGCCAAAAAAATACAAGGATCATGTCTATCAAGTTTGGGGCCAAAACTCGTTCTGAAAAAATTTAAAAAAATCCCGAACCGCAAAAGGTTTCAAAAATCTTGAAAAATAGAAAATGAGTCGTCTTGCCATGAAACTTCACGTGAAGGCTTAAGGGACCTTTTTATGAATTTACAAGCCATAAAAATGGCATTGGCACGCAGAAATATGAAGATGTGCCTAACCCACCTACCACCCTATCGATCCACGGCTTGCGCATCCCGTCTCTCTGGCCTGCGTAATGCCCGCCCACCCGTCCGCTTGTTTCATTGGTTGGCTTAAGCATACAGAGTTCATTCCCAGTCTTAGATCAGACCAGACTGAGGTTGTGGTAGCAGGATCAGCAACACGCAGAGGGGGACCCGTCCGATCCCCGGCTTACGTAGCCCGCCCCTTCGGCCGGCTGAGTGCCCACACGCTCGTTTCGTGGGTTGACTTAGGCATACGGAGTTCATTCCCAGTCTAAGCATATGGAGTTCATTCCCAGTCTAAGATCGGACCGAACCGAGGGTTACAGCTGCACATGCTGGGCTCGGGCATGTACTGGTGCTGCATTTTTCTTCGTCGGGGCACCATCATCGGAGCATTGCCCGAGAACCTAACCGACGGCATTGAGGTTCCGGTGATCATGGGGATCGGGGGGTGTACGCACATGATGTGCGATGGGTGCTGGTACTTGGCACTTATATTGTCCCCCTATCCCTCATCAAACCTCGAGAACTCACACCCCCTTAAAGAGCATTTGAGATTTTACAGGTTTGCTGCCAGTAGCCATTAAAGTGTTTGAAATGGGGACACTTTTTTCAAATGGTCACAAAATCTTTTACACTTCGAAATTTTAGCTGGATTTTTTTGTGCATGCCAACAAAAATACAAGGATCATGTCTACGAAGTTTGGGACCAAAAATCCTTCCAAAAAAATTTTAAAAAATCCAAAACCTTAAAAAGTTTCAAAAATCATGAAAAATAGAAAACGAGTCGTCTTGCCCTGAAACTTCACGTGAAGGCTTAAGGGATTATTGTATGAATTTACAAGCCATAAAAATGGCATTGGCATGCAGAAATATGAAGATGTGCCTAAACCCACCTGATCCACGGCTTACGCATCCCGTCTTTCTAGCCGACGTAGTGCCTGCCCGCCCGCCCGCTCGTTTCATCGGTTGGCTTAGGCATACGGAGTTCATTCCCAGTCTAAGATCGGATCGAACTGAGGGTTGTGGCAAAAGGATCGGCAGCACGCAGAGGGGGACCCGGTCGATCCTTGGCTTGCGCATCCCACCCCTCTGGCCGGCTGATCGCCCGCACGCTCGTTTCATGGGTTGACTTAGGCATACGAAGTTCATTCCCAGTCTAAGCATACGGAGTTCATTCCCAGTCGACAATCGGATCGGACCAAGGGTTGCGGCAGCACATGCTGGGCTCGAGCATGTGCTGGTGTCACATTTTTCTTCGTTAGCGCACCATCGCCGAAGCATCGTCAGAGAACCTGACCGGCGGCATTGGGGTTCCGACGATTGGGGGGGCGAGAGGGGGTGTGCACACCTGATGTGCATGGGTACTGGTAAATGGCCCTTATATTGGCCCCCTATCCCACATCAAACCTCTAGAACTCACACCCCCTTAAAGAGCATTTGAGATTTTACAGGTTTGCTGCCAGTAGCCATTAAAGTGTCTGAAATGGGGACATTTTTTCAAATGGCCACAAAAATCTTGTACACTTTGAGTTTTTAGCTGAATTTTTTTGAGCATGCCAACAAAAATACAAGGATCATGTCTACAAGTTTGGGGCCAAAACTCCTTCCGAAAAAATTTTAAAAAATCCCAAACCGTAAAAAGTTTCAAAAATCATGAAAAATAGAAAACGAGTCGTCTTGCCATGAAACTTCACGTGAAGGCTTAAGGGACCATTTTACAAATTTACAAGCCATAAAAATGGCATTGGCATGCAGAAATATGAAGATGTGCCTAAACCCACCTACCACCCTATCGATCTGCGGCTTGCGCATCCCGTCTCTCTGGCCGGCATAGTCCCTGCCCGCCCGCCCGCTCGTTTCGTTGGTTCGCTTAGGCGTACGGAGTTCATTCCCAATCTAAGATTAGACCAAACTGAGGGTTACGGTAGCAGGATCGGTAGCACGCAGAGTGGGACCCAATCGATCCCCGGCTTGCGCATCCCGCCTTTCTGGCCGGCTGAGCGCCCGCATGCTCATTTCGTGGATTGACTTAAGCATACGGAGTTCATTTCCAGTCGAAGCATACAGAGTTCATTCCCAGTCTAAGATTGGACCGGACCAAGGGTTGCGGCAGCACATGTTGGGCTCGGGCATGTGCTGGAGCCGTATTTTTCATCGTCGGGGCACCATCGTCGGAGCATCGTCGGAGAACCTGACCGGCCGTATTGGGGTACTTGCGATCGGGGGGGCCCGGGGGGTGTGCACACATGATGTGCGATGGGTGCTGGTACTTGGCCCTCATATTGGCCCCCTATCCCTCATCAAACCTCGAGAACTCACACCCCCTTAAAGAGCATTTGAGATTTTACAGGTTTGCTGCCAGTAGCCATTAAAGTGTCTGAAATGGAAACACTTTTTTCAAATGGTCACAAAATCTTGAACACTTCGAGTTTTTAGCTGAATTTTTTTGTGCATGCCAACAAAAATACAAGGATCACATCTAACAAGTTTGGGCTAGAACTCCTTCCGAAAAAATTTTAAAAAATCCCTAACGACAAAAAGTTTCAAAAATCGTGAAAAATAGAAAACGAGTCGTCTTGCCATGAAACTTCACGTGGAGGCTTAAGGGACCAATGTATGAATTTACAAGCCATAAAAATGGCATTGGCATGCAGAAATATGAAGATGTGCCTAAACCCACCTACCACCCTATCGAGCCACGGCTTGTGCATCTCGTCTCTCTGGCCAGCGTAGTGCCCGCCCGCCCGTCCGCCCGCTCGTTTCTTTGGTTGGCTTAGGCATACGGAGTTCATTCCCAGTGTAAGATTGGACCAGACCGAGGGTTGCAGCAGCAGGATCGACAGCATGCAAAGTGGGACCCAACCGATCCCCAGCTTGTGCATCCCGCCCCTCTGGCCGACTGAGTGCCTGCACGCTTGTTTCGTGGGTCGACTTAGGCGTACAGAGTTCATTCCCAGTCTAAGCATACGGAGTTCATTCCCAGTCTAAGATCAGATCGGACTGAGGGTTACAGCAGCACATACTGGGCTCGGGCATGTGCTGGTGCCGCATTTTTCTTCACCGAGGCACCATCGCCGAAAAATTTGACCGGCGCATTAGGGTTCCGACAATCGGGGGGGCCGAGAGGGTGGTGTGCGCACATGATGTGCGATGGGTGCTCGTACTTGGCCCTTATATTGGCCCCTATCCCTCATCAAACCTCGAGAACTCACACCCCCTTAAATAGCATTTGAGATTTTACAGGTTTGCTGCCAGTAGCAATTAAAGTGTCTGAAATGGGGACACTTTTCTCAAATGGTCACAAAATCTTGTACACTTCGAGTTTTTAGCTGAAATTTTTTATGCAAGCCAAAAAAAATACAAGGATCACATCTACCAAGTTTGGGCCAGAACTCCTTCCGAAAAAATTTTAAAAAATCCCTAACGGAAAAAAGTTTCAAAAATTGTGAAAAATAGAAAACGAGTCGTCTTGCCATGAAACTTCACGTGCAGGCTTAAAGGAGCATTCTATGAATTTACAAGCCATAAAAATGGCATTGGCATGCAAAAATATGAAGATGTTCCTAAACCCACCTAGCACCCTATCGATCCACGGCTTGCGCATCCTGTTTCTCTGGCCGGCGTAGTGCCCCGCTCGTTTCATCGGTTGGCTTAGGCATACGGAGTTCATTCCCAGTCTAAGATCAGACTGGACTGAGGGTTGCAGTAGTAGGATCTGCAGCATGTAGAGGGGGACCTGATCGATCCCTGGCTTGCACATCCTGCCCCTCTGGTCGGCTGAGCACTCGCACGCTCGTTTCGTGGGTTGACTTACGCATACGGACTTCATTCCCAGTCTAAGCATATAGAGTTCATTCCCAATCTAAGATCGGATCGGACCGAGGGTTGCGACAGCAGATGCTGGCCTCGGGCATGTGCTGGTGCCACATTTTTCTTCGTTGGGGCACCATCGTCGGAGCATCGTCGGAGAACCTGACCGACGGCATTTTGGTTCCGAAAATCGGGGGGGCCGGGGGGTGTGCGCACATGATATGCAATGGGTGCTGGTACTTGGGCCTTATATTGGCCCCCTATCCCACATCAAACCTCAAGAACTCACACCCCTTTAAAGAGCATTTGAGATTTTACAGATTTGCTGCCAGTAGCCATTAAAGTGTCTAAAATGGGGACACGTTTTTCGAATGGTCACAAAATCTTGTACACTTCGAGTTTTTAGTTGAATTCTTTTATGCATTCCAAAAAAAATACAAAGATCACGTCTACCAAGTTTGGGGCAAAAACTCTTTCCGAAAAAATTTTAAAAAATCTCGAACTGCAAAAATTTTTTAAAATCGTGAAAAATAGAAAACGGGTCATCTTGCCATGAAACTTCACGTGAAGGCTTAAAGGACCATTGAATGAATTTACAAGCCATAAAAATGGCATTGGCACACAGGAATATGAAGATGTGCCTAAACCCACCTACCACCCTATCGATCCACGGCTTGCGTATCCTGTCTCTCTTGCCGGCATAGTGCCCGCCCGTCCGCTCGCCCGCTCCTTTCGTCGGTTGGCTTAAGCATACAGAGTTCATTCCCAGTCTAAGATTGGACCAGACCGAGGGTTATGGCAGCAAGATCGGCTGCACGCAGTGGGGGACCCGGCCAATCCCCGGCTTATGCATCCCGTCGATCTGGCCGGCTGAGCGCCCGCACGTTCGTTTCGTGGGTTGACCTAGGCATACGGAGTTCATTCCCAGTCTAAGCATACGGAGTTCATTCCCAATCTAAGATTGAACCGGAATGAGGGTTGTGGTAGTACATGTTGGGCTCGGGCATGTGCTGGTGTCGTATTTCTCTTCACCGGGGCACCATCGTCGGAAAACTTGACCGGCGGCATTGGGGTTCCGACGATCGGGGGGGTCGGGTTGTGTGCGCACATGATGTACGATGGGTGCTGGTACTTGGCCCTTATATTGGCCCCCTATCCCTCATCAAACCTTGAGAACTCACACCCCCTTAAAGAGCATTTGAGATTTTACAGGTTTGCTGCCAGTAGCCATTAAAGTGTCTGAAATGGGGACACTTTTTTCAAATGGTCACAAAATCTTGTACACTTCGAGTTTTTAGCTGAATTTTTTTGTACATGCCAACAAAAATACAAGGATCATGTCTACCTAGTTTGGGGCCAAAACACCTTCGGAAAAAATTTTAAAAAATCCCGAACCGTAAAAAGTTTCAAAAATCATTAAAAATAGAAAACGAGTCGTCTTGCAAAGAAACTTCACGTGAAGGCTTAAGGGACCATTGTATGAATTTACAAGCCATAAAAATGGCATTGGAACGTAGAAATATGAAGATGTGCCTAAACCCACCTACCGCCCCATCGATGCACAGCTTGCGCATCCCGTGTCTTTGGCCAACGTAGTGCCCCCCAGCCCGCCCGCCCGCTCGTTTCGTCGGTTGGCTTAGGCATACGGAGTTCACACCCAGTCTAAGATCAGACCAGATCGAGGGTTGTGGCAGCAGGATCGGTAGCACGCAGAGGGGGACCCGGTCGATCCTCGGCTTCTCATCCCTCCCTTCTGGCCAGCTGAGCGCCCGCACGCTCGGTTCGTGGGTTGACTTAGGCATACGGAGTTCATTCCCAGTCTAAGCATATGGAGTTCATTTGTAGTCTAAGATCAAACTGGATCGAGGGTTACGACAGCATATGCTGGGCTCGGGCATGTGCTGGTGCTGCATTTTTCTTCGTCGGGGCACCATCGCCAGAGCATCGCCGGAGAACCTGACCGGCGGCATTGGGGTTCCAACGATTCGAGGGGCGGGGGGTGTGCGCACATGATGTGCGATGGGTGCTTATACTTGGCCCTTATATTGGTCCCCTATCCCTCATCAAACATCAAGAACTCACACCCCCTTAGAGGGCATTTGAGATTTTACAGGTTTGTTGCCAGTAGCCATTAAAGTGGCTGAAATGGGGACACTTTTTTCAAATGGTCACAAAATCTTGTACACTTCGAGTTTTTAGCTGAATTTTTTTGTGCATGCCAACAAAAATACAAGGATCACGTCTACCACATTTGCGGCCAAAAATCCTTTCGAAAAAATTTTAAAAAATCCCGAACCGCAAAAATTTTTGAAAATCATGAAAAATAGAAAATGAGTCGTCTTGCCATGAAACTTCATGTGAAGGCTTAAGGGACCATTGTATGAATTTAGAAGCCATAAAAATGGCATTGACACGCAGAAATATGAAGATATGCCTAAACCCACCTACCACCTTATTGATCCACGGCTTGCACATCCCGTCTCTCTGGGCGGCATAGTACCCGACCGCCCTTCCGCCCGCTCGTTTCGTCGGTTGGCTTAGGCATACAGAGTTCATTCCCAATCTAACATCAAAAAGGACCGAGGGTTGCGGCAGCAAGATCGGCAGCACCCAGAGGGGGACCGGACCTATCCCTGGCTTGTGCATCCCGTCCCTCTAGCCGGCTGAGCGCCCGCACGCTCATTTTGTGGGTTGACTTAGGCATACAGAGTTCATTCCGAAACTAAGCATATGAAGTTCATTACCAGTCTAAGATCGGACCGGACCGAGGGTTGCGGTAGCACATGCTGGGCTCGGGCTTGTGCTGGTGCTGCATTTTTCTTCACCGGGTTACCATCGCCGGAGCATCGTCGGAGAACCTGACCAGCGGCATTGGGGTTCTGACGATCGGGGGGGCCGGGGGGTGTGCGCACATGATGTTTGATGGGTGCTGGTACTTGGCCCTTATATTGGCCCCCTATCCCTCATCAAACCTCGAGAACTCACACCCCCTTAAAGAGCATTTGAGATTTTACAGGTTTGCTGCCAGTAGCCATTAAAGTGTCTGAAATGGGGACACTTTTTTCAAATGGTCACAAAATCTTGTACACTTCGAGTTTTTAGCTGAATTTTTTTGTGCATGCCAAAAAAAATACAAGGATCACATCTACCAAGTTTGGGGCCAAAACTCCTTCTGAAAAAAATTTAGAAAATCCCGAACCGTAAAAAGTTTCAAAAATCATGAAAAATAGAAAATGAGTCGTCTTGCCGTGAAACTTCACGTGAAGGCTTAGGGGTCCATTGTATGAATTTACAAGCCATAAAAATATCATTGGCATGCAGAAATATGAAGATGTCCCTAAACCCACCTACCACCCTATCGATCCACGGCTTGCGCATCCCTTCTCTCTGGCTGGCATAGTGCCCGCCCGCTCGCCCGCTCGTTTCGTTGGTTGGCTTAAGCATACGGAGTTCATTCCCAATCTAAGATCAGACCGGACCGAGGGTTGCAGTAGCAGGATTGGCAGCACGCAGAGGGGGACCCGACCGATCCTCGGCTTACACATCTTGCCCCTCTTACCGGCTAAACGCCTGCACGCTCATTTCATGGGTTGACTTAGGCATACGGAGTTCATTCCCAGTCTAAGCATACGGAGTTCACTGCCAGTCTAAGATCGGACCAGACCGAGGGTGGCGGCAGCACATGCTAGGCTCAGGCATGTGCTGGTGACGCATTTTTCCTCGTCGGGGCACCATCGCCGGATCATCACCGGAGAACCTGACCAGCGGCATTGGGGTTCCGACGATCGGGGGGGCCTGGGGGTGTGCGCACATGATGTGCGATGGGTGCTGGTACTTGTCCCTTATATTGGCCCCCTAGCCCTCATCAAACCTCGAGAACTCACACCCCCTTAAAGTGCATTTGATATTTTACAGGTTTGCTTCCAGTAGCCAGTAAAGTTTCTAAAATGGGGACATTTTTTCAAATGGCCACAAAATCTTGTACACTTCGAGTTTTTACGTGAATTTTTTTGTCCATGCCAAGAAAAATACAAGGATCGCGTCTACGAAGTTTGGGGCCAAAACTACTTTCGAAAGAATTTTAAAAAATCCTGAACCGGGAAAAAGTTTCAAAAATAGTGAAAAATAGAAAACGAGTCGTCATGCCATGAAACATCACGTGAAGCCTTAAGGGACCATTGTATGAATTTACAAGTCATAAAAATGGCATTGGCACGCAGAAATATGAAGATGTGCCTAAACCCACCCACCACCCTATCGATCCACGACTTACGCATCCTGTCTCTCTGGCCGACATAACGCCCGCCCGTCCGCTCGTTTCGTCGGTTGGCTTAGGCATACGGAGTTCATTCCCAGTCTAAGATCGGATCAGACCGAGGGTTGCGGTAGTAGGATCGACAGCATGCAGAGGAGGACCAGGCCAATCCCTGGCTTGCAATCACGACCCTCTAGCCGGCTGAGCGCCCGCACGCTCGTTTCATGGGTTGACTTAGGCATACGGAGTTTATTCCCAGTCTAAGCGTACGGAGTTCATTCCCAGTCTAAGATCGGACCGGATCGAGGGTTGCGGCAGCACATGCTAGGCTCGGGCATGTGCTGGTGACGCATTTTTCTTCACCGGGGTACCATCATCGGAGCATCACCGGAAAACCTGACCGGCGGCATTGGGGTTCCGACGATCGGCGGGGCCAGGGGGTGTAGACACTTGATGTACGATGGGTGCTGGTACTTGGCCCTTATATTGGCCCCCTATCCCTCATCAAACCTCGAGAACTCACACCCCCTTAAAGCGCATTTGAGATTTTATAGGTTTGCTGCCAGTAGCCATTAAAGTGTCTGAAACGGGGACACTTTTTTCAAATGGTCACAAAATCTTGTACACTTCGAGTTTTTAGCTGAATTTTTTTTGCATGCCAAAAAAAATACAAGGATCACGTCTACCAAGTTTGGGGAGAAAACGCCTTCCGAAAAAATTTTAAAAAATCCCGAACCGCAAAAAGTTTCGAAAATCATGAAAAATAGAAATTGAGTCATCTTGCCATGAAACTTCACGTGAAGGCTTAAAGGACCATTGTATGAATTTACAAGCCATAAAAATGGCATTAACACGCAGAAATATGAAGATGTGCCTAAACCCACCTACCACCCTATCGATCCACGGCTTGTGCATCCCGTCTCTCTGGCCGACATAGTGCCCGCCTGCCCGCTCGCCCGTTCATTTCATCGGTTGGCTTAGGCATACGGAGTTCATTCCCAGTCTAAGATCAGATCGGACCAAGGGTTGTGGTGGCAGGATCGGCAGCACGTAGAGGAGGACCCGGCTGATCCCCAGCTTGCGCATCCCGCCCCTCTGGCCTACTGAGCGCCCGCACACTCGTTTCGTGGGTTGACTTAGGCATACAGAGTTCATTCCCAGTCTAAGCATACGGAGTTCATTCCCAGTCTAAGATCAGACCAGATCGAGAGTTACGGTAGCACATGCTAGGCTTGGGCATGTGCTGGAGCCGTATTTTTCTTCGCCGAGGCACCATCACCGAAGCATCACCGGAGAACCTGACCGACGGCATTGGGGTTTCGGTGATCTGGGGGGCCGAGGGGCGGTGTGCGCACATGATGTGCGATGGGTGCTGGTACATGGCCATTATATTGGCCCGCTATCCCTCATCAAACCTTGAGAACTCACACCCCCTTAAAGAACATTTGAGATTTTACAGGTTTGCTTCCAGTAGCCATTAAAGTTTCTGAAATAGGGACACTTTTTTCAAATGGTCACAAAATCTTATACACTCTGAGTTTTTAGCTAAATTTTTTTGTCCATGCAAAAAAAAAAAAATGCAAGGATCACGTCTACTAAGTTCGGGGCCAAAAATAATTCCGAAAAAAATTTAAAAAATCTTGAACCGCAAAAAGTTTCCAAAATCCTGAAAAATAGAAAATGACTCGTCTTGCCATGAAACAGCACGTGAAGGCTTAAGGGACCATTGTATGAATTTACAAGCCATAAAATGGTATTGGCACGCAGAAGTATGAAGATGTGCTTAAACCCACCTACCACCCTATCGATCCACGGCTTGCGCATCCCGTCTCTTTAGCCGACGCAATGCCCGCCCGCCCACCCGCTTGTTTCGTCGGTTGGCTTAGGCATACAGAGTTCATTCCTAGTCTAAGATCAGATCAGACCGAGGGTTGCAGCAGCAGGATCGATAGCATGTAGAGAGGGACCTGACTGATCCCTGGCTTGCGCATCCTGTCCCTCTGGCCAGCTGAGCGCCCGCACACTTGTTTCGTGGGTTGACTTAGGCATACGGAGTTCATTCCCAGTCTAAGCATACGGAGTTCATTCCCAGTATAAGATCAGATCAGATCAAGGGTTGTGGCAGCACATACTGGGCTCGGGCTTGTGCTGGTGCCACATTTTTCTTCGTCGGGGCACCATCGCCGGAGCATCGCCGGAGCTTCGCCAGAGAACCTGACCGGTGGCATTGGCGTTCCGGTGATCGGGGGGTGCGCACATGATGTGTGATGGGTGCTGGTACTTGGCCCTTATATTGGCCCCCTATCCCTCATCAAACCTTGAGAACTCACACCCCCTTAAAGAGCATTTGAGATTTTACAGGTTTGCTGCCAGTAGCCATTAAAGTGTCTGAAATGGGGACACTTTTTTCAAATGGTCACAAAATCTTGTACACTTTGAGTTTTTAGCTGAATTTTTTCGTGCATGCCAACAAAATTACAAGGATCCCGTCTACCAAGTTTGGGGCCAAAACTCCTTCCGAAAAAATTTAAAAAAATCCCAAACCGCAAAAAGTTTTGAAAATCGTGAAAAATACAAAACGAGTCGTCTTGCCATGAAACTTCACGTGAAGGCTTAAAGGACCATTGTTTGAATTTACAAGCCATAAAAATGGCATTGGCATGCAGAAATATGAAGATGTACCTAAACCCACCTACCACCCTATCGATCCACGGCTTGCGCATCCCGTCTCTTTGGCTAGCGTAGTGCCCGCCCACCCGTCCGCCCGCTCGTTTCGTCGGTTCGTTTAGGCATACGGAGTTCATTCCCAGTCTAAGATTAGACTGAACTGAGGGTTGCGATAGCAGGATCAACAGCACATAGAGAGGAACCCAGTCGATCCCCGGCTTGCGCATCCTGGCTGTCTGGCCGGTTGAGCACCCGCAGGCTCGTTTCGTGGGTTGACTTAGGCATACGGAGTTCATTCCTAATCTAAGCATAGGAGTTCATTCCCAGTCTAAGATCGAACCAGACCGAGGGTTACGACAGCACATGCTGGGCTTGGGCATGTGCTGGTAACGCATTTCTCTTCATCGAGGCACCATCGCTAGAGCATCACCGGAGAACCTGACCGGCGGCATTGTGGTTCTGATGATCGGAGGGGCCGGGGGGGTGTACGCACTTGATGTGCGATGGGTGCTGGTACTTGGCCCTTATATTGGCCCCTTATCCCTCATCAAACCTTGAGAACTCACACCCCCTTAATTGCATTTGAGATTTTACAGGTTTGCTTCCAGTAGCCATTAAAGTGCCTGAAATGGGGACATTCAAATGGTCACAAAATCTTGTACACTTCAAGTTTTTATGCGAATTTTTTTATGCATGCGAAAAAAAATACAAGGATCACGTCTACCAAGTTTGGGGCCAAAAGTCCCTCCGAAAATTTTTTTAAAAATCCCGAACCTTAAAAAGTTTCAAAAATCATAAAAAATAGAAGACGAGTCGTCTTGCCATGAAACTTAACGTGAAGGCTTAAGGGACCATTGTATGAATTTACAAGCCATAAAAATGGCATTGGCATGCAGAAATATGAAGATGTGCCTAAACCCACCTAACACCCTATCGATCCACGGCTTGCGCATCCCGTCCCTCTGGCCTGCGTAGTGCCCGCCCGTCTGCCCGTCCGCTTGTTTCATCGGTTGGCTTAGGCATACGGAGTTCATTCATAGTCAAAGATCAGACCGGACTGAGGGTTACGATAGCAAGATCAGCAGCACGTAGAGGGGGACCCGACCGATCCCCGGCTTGTGCATCCCGCCCCTTTGGCGGACTGAGCGCCCGCATGCTCATTTCGTGGGTTGACGTAGGCATATGGAGTTCATTCCCAGTCTAAGATCTAATCGAACCGAGGGTTGCGGCAGCACATGCTGGGCTCGGGCATGTGCTAGTGCCGTATTTTTCTTCGTCGGGGCACCATCACCAGAGCATCGTCGGAGAACCTGACAGGCAACATTGGGGTTCCAACGATCGGGGGGGCCGGGGGGTGTGCGCACATGATGTACGATAGGTGGTAGTACTTGGCCCTTATATTGGGCCCTTATCCCTCATCAAACCTCGAGAACTCACACCCCCTTCAAGAGCATTTGAGATTTTATAGGTTTGCTGCCAGTAGCTATTAAAGTGTCTAAAATGGTGACACTTTTTTCAAATGGTCACAAAATCTTGTACACTTCAAGATTTTCACTGTATTTTAATGGCTCGGGCATGTGCTGGTGCCGCATTTTTCTTCGTCGGGGCACCATCATCGGAGCATCGTCGGAGAACCTGACCGACGACATTGGGGCTCAGGTGATCGGGGGGGTCGGGGGGTGTGCGCACATGATGTGCGATGGGTGCTAGTACTTGGCCCTTATATTGGCCCCCTATCCCTCATCAAACCTTGGGAACTCACACTCCCTAAAAAAGCATTTGAGATTTTACAGGTTTGCTGCCAGTAGCCATTAAACTGTCTGAAATGGGGACACTTTTTTCAAATGGTCACAAAATCTTGTACACTTTGAGTTTTTAGCTGAATTTTTTTATGCATGCCAACAAAAATACAAGGATCACGTCTACCATGTTTGGGGCCAAAACTCCTTCCAAAAAAATTTTAAAAAATCTCAAACCGCAAAACGTTTCGAAAGTCATGAAAAATAGAAAACGAGTCGTCTTGCCATGAAACTTCACGTGAAGGCTTAAGGGACCATTGTATGAATTTAGAAGCCATAAAAATGGCATTGGCATGCAGAAATATGAAGATGTGCCTAAACCCACCTACCACCCTATCGATCCATGGCTTGAACATCCCGCCTCTCTGGCCGGCGTAGTGCCCACCCACCCGCCCACCTGCTCGTTTCGTCGGTTGGCTTAGGCATACGGAGTTCATTCCCAATCTAAGGTCAGACAGGACCGAGGGTTGCGGCAGCAAGATCGGCAGCACGCAGAGGGGGACCCGACCGATCCCCGGCTTGCGCATCCCGCCCCTCTGGTTGGCTAAGCGCCTGCACGCTCGTTTCGTGGGTTGGCTTAGGCATACGGAGTTCATTCCCAGTCTAAGCATACGGAGTTTATTCCCAGTCTAAGATCAGACTGGACTGAGGGTTGCAGTAGCACATGCTGGGCTCGAGCATGTGCTAGTGCCGCATTTCTCTTCATCGGGGCACCATCGTTGGAGCATCACCAGAACACCTGACTGGTGGCATTGGGGTTCCGGCGATCGGGCGGGCCGGGGGGGGTGTGCGCACATGATGTGCGATGCGTGCTGGTGCTTGGCCCTTATATTGGCCCCCTATCCCTCATCAGACCTCGACAACCCACACCCCCTTAAAGAGCATTTGAGATTTTACAGGTTTGCTGCCAATAGCCATTAAAGTGTCTGAAATTTGGACACTTTTTTCAAATGGTCACAAAATCTTGTACACTTTGAGTTTTTAGCTGAATTTTTTTGTGCATGCCAAAAAAAATACAAGGATCACGTCTACCAAGTTTGGGGAGAAAAATCTTTCCAAAAAAATTTTAAAAAATCCTGAACTGCAAAAAGTTTCGAAAATCATGAAAAATAGAAAACGAGTCATCTTGCCACGAAACTTCACGTGAAGGCTTAAGGGACCATTGTCTGAATTTACAAGCCATTAAAATGGAATTGGCGTGCAGAAATATGAAGATGTGCCTAAACCCACCTACCACCCTATCTATCCACGGCTCGCACATCTCGTCTCGCTGGCCGACGTAGTGCCCGCCCGTCCGCTCGCTCGTTTCGTTGGTTGGCTTAGGCATACGGAGTTCATTCCCAGTCTAAGATCGGACTGGACCGAGGGTTGCGGTAGCACATCCTGGGCTCGGGCATGTGCTGGTGCCGCGTTTTTCTTCATCGGGGCACCATCACCAAAGCATCGTCGGAGAACCTGACCGGCGACATTGGGGTTCCTACGATGGGGGGGCCGGGGAGGGTGTGCGAACACGATGTGTGATGGGTGCTGGTACTTGGCTGTTATATTGGCCCCCTATCCCTCATCAAAACTTGAGAACTCACACCCCCTTAAAGAGCATTTGAGATTTTACAGGTTTGCTGCCAGTAGCCATTAAAGTGTCTGAAATGGGGACACTTTTTTCAAATGGTCACAAAATGTTGTACACTTTGAATTTTTAGCTGAATTTTTTTGTGCATGCCAAAAAAAATACAAGGATCACGTTTTCCAAGTTTGGGGCTAAAAAGCCTTCCGAAAAAATTTTAAAAAATCTCAAACCGTAAAAAGTTTTGAAAATCGTGAAAAAAAGAAAACGAGTCGTCTTGCAATGAAACTTCACGTGAAGGCTTAAGGGACCATTGTATGAATTTACAACCCATAAAAATGGCATTGGCATGAAATATGAAGATGTGCCTAAACCTACCTACCACCCTATCGATCCACGGCTTGCGCATCCTGTCTCTCTGGTTGGTGTAGTGCCCGCCCGCCCGCCCGCTTGTTTCGTCGGTTGGCTTAGGCATATGGAGTTCATTCCTAGTCTAAGATCGGACCGGATCGAGGGTTGCGGCAGAACGATCGGCAGCACGTAGAGGGGGACCCGGCCGATCCCCGGCTTGCGCGTCCTGCCCCTCTAGCCGACTGAGCGCCCGCACGCTCGTTTCGTGGCTTGACTTAGGCATACGAAGTTCATTCCCAGTCTATGCATACGGAGTTCATTCCCAGTATAAGCTCAGATCGAATCAAGGGTTGTGGCAGCACATACTGGGCTCGGGCTTGTGCTGGCGCCGCATTTTTCTTCGTCGGGGCACCATCGTCGGAGCTTCGCCGGAGAACCTGACCGGTGGCATTGGCGTTCCGATGATCGGGGGGTGCGCACATGATGTGTGATGGGTGCTGGTACTTGGCCCTTATATTGGCCCCCTATCCCTCATCAAACCTCGAGAACTCACACCCCCTTAAAGAGCATTTGAGATTTTACAGGTTTGCTGCCAGTAGTAATTAAAGTGTTTCTAATGGGGACACTTTTTTCAAATGGTCATAAAATCTTGTACACTTCTAGTTTTTAGCTGAATTTTTTTATGCATGCCAAAAAAAATACAAGGATCACATCTACTAAGTTTGGGGCCAAAACTCCTTCCAAAAAAATTTTAAAAAATTCCAAACCGTAAAAAGTTTCAAAAATTGTGAAAAATAGAAAACGAGTCGTCTTGCCATGAAACTTCACGTGAAGGCTTCAGGGACCATTGTATGAATTTACAAGCCATAAAATGGCATTGGCATGCAGGAATATGAAGATGTGCCTAAACCCACCTACCACCCTATCGATCCACGGCTTGCGCATCCCGTCTCTCTGGCCAGCGTAGTGCCCGCCCGCCCCTTCGTTTCGTCGGTTGACTTAGGCATACGGAGTTCATTCCCAGTCTAAGATCAGACCGGATCGAGGGTTGCAGTAGCACATAAAGGGGGACCCGGCCGATCCCCGACTTGCGCATCCTGCCCCTCTGGCCGGCTGAGCGCCCCCACGCTCGTTTTGTGGGTTGACTTAGGCATACAGAGATCATTCCCAGTCTAAGCATATGGAGTTCATTCCCAGTCAAAGATTGGACCGGACCGAGGGTTACGGTAGCACAGGCTGGGCTCGGGCATGTGTCGATGCCGTATTTTTCTTCACCGGTCCACCATCGTCGGAGCATCGCCGAAAAACCTGACCGACGGCATTGGGGTTCCGATAATCGGGGGGGTGTGCGCACATGATGTGTGATGGGTGCTGGTACTTAGCCCTTATATTGGCCCCCTATCCCTCATCAAACCTCAAGAACTCACACCCCCTTAAAGAGCATTTGAGATTTTACAGGTTTGCTGCCAGTAGCTATTAAAGTGTCTGAAATGGGGAAACTTTTTTCAAATGGTCACAAAATCTTGTACACTTCGAGTTTTTAGCTGAATATTTTTGTGCATGCCAAAAAAAATAGAAGGATCATGTCTACCAAGTTTGGGGCAAAAAATCCTTCCGAAAAAATTTTAAAAAATCTCAAACCGTAAAATGTTTCAAAAATCGTGGAAAATAGAGAACGAGTCGTCTTGCCATGAAACTTCACATGAAGGCTTAAGGGACCATTGTATGAATTTACAAGCCATAAAAATGGCATTTGCAAGCAGAAATATGAAAATGTGCCTAAACCCACCTACCATCCTATAGATCCACGGCTTGCGCATCCCGTCTCTCTGGCCGGCGTAGTGCCCGCCCACCTATCCGCCCGCCCGCTCGTTTCGTCGGTTGGTTTAGGCATACGGAGTCCATTCCCAGTCTAAGATCAGATCAGACCGAGGGTTGCAGTAACAGGATCGGTAGCACGCAGAGGGGGACCCGACCGTTCCCCGGCTTGCGCATCCCGCCCCTCTGGTCGGCTGAGAGACCGCACGCTCGTTTCGTGGGTTAACTTAGGCATACGGAGTTCATTCCCAGTCTAAGCATACGGAGTTCATTCCCAGTCTAAGATTGGACCAAACCGAGGGCTGCGGTAGCACATGCTAGGCTTGGGCATGTGCTGGTGCCGTATTTTTCTTCGTCGAGGCACCATCGTCGGAGCATCGCTGGAGAACCTGACCGACGACATTGGGATTCCGATGATCGAGGGTGCCGGGGGGGGCGTGCGCACATGATGTGTGATGGGTGCTGGTACTCGGCCCTTATATTGGCCCCCTATCCCTCATCAAACCTGGAGAACTCACACCCCTTTAAAGAGCATTTGAGATTTTACAGGTTTGCTGCCAGTAGCAATTAAAGTGTCTGAAATGGGGACACTTTTTTCAAATGGTCACAAAATATTGTACACTTCGAGTTCCTAGCTTAATTTTTTTGTCCATGCCAACAAAAATAGAAGGATCACGTCTACCAAGTTTGGGGCCAAAACTCCTTCCGAAAAAATTTAAAAAATCCCAAACCGTAAAAAGTTTCAAAAATCATGAAAAAAAGAAAACGAGTTGTCTTGCCATGAAACTTCACGTGAAGGCTTAAGGGACCATTGTATGAATTTACAAGCCATAAAAATGGCATTGGCATGTAGAAATATGAAGATGTGCCTAAACCCACCTACCACCCTATCAATCCACAGCTTGCGCATCCCGTCTCTCTGGCCGATGTAGTGCCCGCCCGCCCGCCCTTTCATTTCGTCGGTTGGCTTAGGCATACGGAGTTCATTCCCAGTCTAAGATTGGACCAGACTAAGGGTTGCGGCAGCAGGATCGGCAACATGCAGAGGGGGACCCGAGCAATCCTTGGCTTACGCATCCCGCCCCTCTGGCCAGCTGAGAGCCCGCACACTCGTTTCGTGGGTTAACTTAGGCATATGGAGTTCATTCCCAGTCTAAGCATACGTAGTTCATTCCCAGTCTAAGATCAGATCGAACCGAAGGTTACAGCAGCACATGCTGGGCTCGGGCATGTGCTGGTGCCACATTTTTCTTCGTCGGGGCACCATCGTCGGAGCATCGCAGGAGAACCTGACCCCCGGCATTGGGGTTCCAGCGATTGGGGGTGCCGGGGGGTGTGCGGACATGATGTGTGATGGGTGCTGGTACTTGGCCCTTATATTGGCCCCCTATCCCTCATCAAACCTCAAGAACTCACACCCCCTTAAAGAGCATTTGAGATTTTACAGGTTTACTGCCAGTAGCCATTAAAGTGTCTGAAATGAGGACACTTTTTTCAAATGGTCACAAAATCTTGTACACTTCGAGTTCTTAGCTGAATTTTTTTTGTGCATACCAGCAAAACTACAAGGATCACGTCTACCAAGTTTGGGGCCAAAACTCCTTCCAAAAAAATTTGAAAACATCCCGAACCTCAAAAAGTTTCAAAAATCGTGAAAAATAGAAAACGAGTCGCCTTGCCGTGAAACTTCACGTGAAGGCTTAAGGGACCATTGTATGAATTTACAAGCCATAAAAATGGCATTGGCATGTAGAACTATAAAGATGTGCCTAAACCCACCTACCACCCTATCGATCCATGGCTTGCGCATCCCGTCTCTCTGGCCGGGGTAGTGCCCGCCCGCCCGTCCGTATGCTCGTGTCGTCGGTTGGCTTAGGCATACGTAGTTCATTCCCAGTCTAAGATTGGACTAGATCAAAGGTTGCGGCAATGGGATTGACAGCACGTAAAAGGGGACCTAACCGATCCTCGGCTTGCGCATCCAGCCCCTCTGGCCGGCTGAGCGCCTGCATGCTCATTTCGTGGTTTGACTTACGCTTACAGACTTCATTCCCAGTCTAGTCATACAAAGTTCATTCCCAGTCTAAGATCAGACCAGACTGAGGGTTACGGTGGCACATGCTGGGCTCGGGCATGTGCTGGTGCCGCATTTTTCTTCGTTGGGGCACCATCATCAGAGCATCACTGGAGAACCTGACCGGCGGCATTGGGGTTTCGACGATTGGGGGGCCGGGGGGTGTGCACACATGATGTGTGATGGGTGCTGGTACTTGGCCCTTATATTGGCCCCTATCCCTCATCAAACCTCGAGAACTCACACCCCCTTAAAGAGCATTTGAGATTTTACAGGTTTGCTGTCAGTAGCCATTAAAGTGTCTGAAATGGGGACACTTTTTTCAAATGGTCACAAAATCTTGTACACTTCGAGTTTTTAGCTGAATTTTTTTGTGCATGCCAATAAAAATACTAGGATCACGTCTACCAAGGTTGGGGCCAAAAATCCTTCCAAAAAAATTTTAAAAAATCTTGAACAGTAAAAAGTTTTGAAAATCATGAAAAATAAAAAACGAGTCGTCTTGCCATGAAACTTCACGTGAAGGCTTAAAAATGGCATTGGCACATAGAAATATGAAGATGTACCAAAACCCACCTACCACCCTATCGATCCACGATGTCATGGACTAAGCTTTCTCTCAACAAGAAATAGACCGTGCGACACTTGAATGGGTGCTCCCAACCAAGTCAGCCTTCAATAGATCGATATCTGAAAAAATAATCGTAAGCTATGGTTAGTCACAAGCATTCACAATAAGGCACAACATATCGAGATCAATCTTAAGCACACACACAAGAAGGCATATTCGCATCAAGAAAAAGAAAAACACATCAAGGCAACAATCGAGACATTCAATCGGGATGAGTTTTATTATAAATAGGACTCATACATCGGGACCTCCCACTGTCACCAGGGCCAGGGGGCAGCCCTTGGTGGGTGGCCTAAGCTCGCATAGCAACCGGTGAGATAGCCCAACACTATGCTGCGGCTTACCCCCTAAAGAGCTTTAGAGATTTTAGAGCTATGCTACTAGTAACCATTACAATGTTTGAAATGGGGACACTTTTCCTAGCACAAGGGATCTACTTGGCCATGGCCCTATACATGGGTGGCTCATGGTAACCTAAGTCCCGGTCATGGCCCTATACAAGGTTGGCTCATGACATCCTCCCCCCACCTATTCTATCGACGTCCTCGTCGACTTGCTGGCTTGAAATTCTTCAATCTTCTTTTGAAATCTCTAAAGGTTGTGTTCTCTCTCCCAGCTGGTTTCTTCTGGTCCTAATCCCTCCCACTTCATTAAGTACTCTCGAACTAGTCTTCGAGATATCTTAGTTTCCCTGTCAGCTAAGATCTCTTCGACTCGATGCTCTGAGGGTGGCTTTATGGTGATGGCGATTCTGGTTGGCTCCCTTCGGCTAGCATCTGTAGGATCTGCATGGAAAGGTTTCAGGTTGCTCACATGAAATATTGGGTGCACCTTCATCCACTTTGGTGGGTCAATTTTGTAAGAAGCATTCCCCACCTTGGAAAGGACCCTTACTGGACCTTCATATTTGTGCACCAGTCTATGATCTCTCTTTCTCAGGAACTTGGTTTGTTTAAGAACTAGTCGGACAAGAACCAAATCACCAGTTTGAAATTGTTGAGCTCTACGACCCTTATCTGCCCATTTCTTCATCCACTTTGATGCTTTTTCCAGGTAGGCTTACGTAATCTCTGTGTTTTGTTTCCACTTTTTGCTGAGATTGAAGGCTCCCAGATTCTTTCTTCCATATTGTTCCAAGGAAGTGTGGGGTAGCCTTGGTAATTGTTCGGTGACCACCTCAAATGGGCTCTTGTTGGTGGAAGAGCTTTTGTTGGAATTAAAATAGAGTTGAGCCACATCCAATAATGAAGGCCAGTCTTTCTGATTAGCTTGAACAAAATGCCTCAAGTATTCCTCTAATAATCCGTTGAACCGTTCTGTTTGACCATCGGTTTGGGGGTGATAGCTTGAGGAGATGTTGAGTTGGGACCCCAATATCTTGAAAAGTTTTCTCCAGAAGGACCCCGTGAATCTCGAATCTCGATCGCTGACAATGTTTTGAGAGAGGCCCCAGTATTTGACCACATGTTTGAATAATAGTCGAGCTGTGTCTTCCACTGTGCAATACTTGGGAGCGAGAATGAATGTGGCATACTTAGAGAACCGATCAATTACCACCAAAATCGCTCCAAGGTCACCAACCTTGGGTAGGCTTGAAATGAAATCGAGAGAGATGATTTCCCAAGGTCTGGTGGGTACTAGTAGTGGTTCAAGCATGCCTGTAAGTTTCTTCCTTTCAACCTTGTCTTGTTGGCAAATGAGGCAAGTCTTCGTATAGTCCATCACATCTTATCGCATGTGAGGCCAATAGTATCCCTGTTTCAATAACGCCAAAGTAAGTTGCCAACCCGGGTGTCCCGCCCATGGTGTATCATGACATTCCTTCATTAGCATTTGTCTCAGACCTTCTGTTCTTGGCACAAATACTCGAGGTCCCTTGGTCCATAGGACCCCGTTTTCTTGCCAGAAGTACTTGGACTTCCCTTCTTCCACTAGCTTCAGGATGGCACAAGCTTGCGGGTCCTTCCCTAAGTGATCTCCAATCAACTTGTTAATGTCTGTAGTGGCTCTACTAGCCGCCATTGGGGCAATTCTTCTAAGGGCCGCTAGATCTGCTTGTCTGCTCAATGCATCGGCCACTTGATTGGTCTTTCCAGCGGTGTGCTCAAAATGAAAGTCTAATTCCGCTAAAAATTCCTGCCACCTAGCTTGTTTTGTCGTAAGCCTTAGTTGGGTGAGAAAATGGCTAACGGTCATATTATCTGTCTTCACGACAAAGTGTGAACCCAACAAGTAATGTCGCCAAGCCTTCAAACAGTGAACCATCGTGAGGAGTTCTTTTTCCTAAGCTGTATATTTCCTTTCAGCTTCACTTAGCTTTCTACTTTCAAATGCTATCGGGTGATGTTGTTGCAAAAGCACTCCTCCAATAGCAAAATCGGATGCATCCATCTAAACTTCGAAGGGCTTTTCAATATCAGGGAGAGCTAAGATGGGATCTTTCATAACAGTATCCTTCAATCCCTCGAAGGCCTTTTGGCACTCGCTCATCCAACACCATTTACGCTCCTTTTTCAATAGTTTTGTGAGGGCTGTGGTCTTGCGAGAGTACCCTTCCACAAACCTTCTATAGTAGTTGGCTAGTCCCAAAAATGAGCGGAGCTCACTAACATTCTTCGGTGTTGTCCACTCCTTGATGGCCCTAACCTTTCTATGTCCATTTGAATGTGGCCACGTTCGACAATGTGATCGAGAAAATGGATTCGAGTTTGAGTAAATGCACATTTCTCCCTTTTTACGTATAACTGGTGGTCATGTAATCTTTGAAGTACCTGGCGCAGGTGCTCTTGATGCTCTTCTAAAATAGAGCTATATACCACTATATCGTCTAAATAGATGACTACAAATTTGTCTAAGTAGTCATGGAACACCTGATTCATCAATGTACAAAATGTGGCAGGAGCATTGGTTAGTCCAAAAGGCATAACAAGAAATTCAAATGCACCATACCGTGTCACATAAGTGGTCTTTGGCTCATCTCCCTCAGCGATTCGAACCTGATGGTAGCCAGATCTCAGGTCCAATTTGGAGAAGTACTTGGCTCAGCTCAATTGATCAAACAAGTCTGCTATAAGGGGAATGGGATATTTGTTTCTCATGGTGACTTTGTTCAGGGCCTTGTAGTCAACACATAATCGCAAACTTCCATCGTGCTTCTTCTGAAATAGCACTGGCACTCCGAAAGGAGCCTTTGATGGTTTGATGAACCCGACTTGTAGTAGCTCATCTAACTCCTTTCTTAGTTCAGCCAACTCTGGTGGGGCCATGCGGTAGGGCGCTCTAGCAGGGGGTTTCACTCCTGGGAGGAGCTTGATTTCATGGTCCACTGCTCGTCGAGGGGGTAAAACTTTAGGCAACATCTCTGGCATCACCTCTTCAAATTCTTCCAACACTTTTTCCATACCATCAGGTATAGGTTCTACTTCTGACCCTTCTTTGTAAATCGGCACCACCATAAAGGAGGGTTCCCCTCTTTTTATCCCTTTCTTAAACTACAAAGCTGAAATCATTTTCTTCCCACTCTTTGGTAGGATATTGGCTGGCACCACACATGGGTGTTCTCCTAAGAACAACAAGTAGCTACCGGCGGGGATAGGGATAACCCGAGCCAACATCATGAAGTCCAATCCAAGGACAACATCAAAGTCATCCATGGGGGAAACTGTAAAGTCTACCTTCCCCTCCCATGGCCCCAATCGGATTGTCACACTTTTGGAGCTTTCACTGATTGCAAAGGCTGGCGAATTGATCACCTTCATTCGTCCACAGTCTTTACTAATCTGAAGACCACACCTTTTTGCTTCTTCTGGTGTGATGAAAGTGTCGGTTGCACCCATATCCACCATGGCCTTGGTGGTTTTCTCATTGATCGTCAAGTTCACATACATCAAGCCTCTATTCTGCTCTTTCTTTATAGTGTTCAATTGGGTGCAGAGGGCATTGAGGAACCTTATTGAACCCATCATGGCTAGCTCCTCTTCAGCTTCTTCAACGCTCTCTGGCACTTTTGTGGACTCTTGAGATAAGGTCCTTAAGGCATTAAGGGCTCCCCTGTGTGGGCATTCAGCCACCCGATGCGGCCCCTTGCAAAGAAAGCAAGCTAGTGGTTGTCTAGGCTTGAAAATCCCTGCGTTGCTTGTCTTGGGCTGGGTGCTATCTCGACCAAAAGACCTCCTGTCTAATCCCCCACTGAAGGGTCGGTCCAACCTAGTCATCTTTCCCCCACTCCCAAAGTTAAAGCTACTGCTAGCTGATGGAGGATTTTTCCATTTTAGGGAGCCATCATTGTAATCGTGAAGACGTTCAGCTGCAGCCATGGTCGTGGCCACATCTTGCACTTTCTGCCTTTGTAGTTTTGTCCTTGCCCAAGGCTTGAGGCCCTCAAGAAAATAAAACATCTTGTCCTTTTCAGACATGTCCCAAATATCCAACATCAGGGTGGAAAAGCTCCTCACAAATTCTCGCACCGTTCCGGTTTGCACCAACTCTTGAAGTCTCCTTCGAGCCATATACTCCACATTCTCAGGGAAAAATTGGTTTTTTAATTCTCGCTTCAGATTCGTCCAAGTCTTAATTGGGCACTCGTTATCGACAAACTTGGAGTGCCACCACAGCTTGTCATCCTCTGCGAGGTACATCGATGCCATTGTCACCTTGTCTTCCTCTAAATTTGTGTGTACAGCTCGGAAGTATTGCTCTATGTCAAACAAGAAATTTTCAAGTTCCTTAGCATCCCTTGCCCCCTCATAGCATCGAGGCTCTGGCACCTTGGGCCTTTGTCCCCTTTCCATCAAGCTGGAACCCGATCTGGCCACAACCATTTGTAGGATGCTCACCTGTGCTCTGAACTCCTCAAACTCCTTTTGAAGAATGTTCAAGGCATCTCTAGCCTCTTCACTCACATTGTGGAGAGTATCGGACAACTCCCGCTGGGTTGTCTCGATCTCCCTCACTCGGTCTTTCGTCACCATATGAGTTTTCATTACGGCCACCGTGACCTCAAGTTTCTCAATTCTCTGTCGATGATCGGTCCACTATTTGTGGCCATCTCATCCATTTTTCTAGCACTTCTCAACCGTGCTCTGATACCACGTGTCACGGACTAAGCTTTCTCTCAACAAGCAATAGACTGTACGGTACTTGAATGGGTGCTCCCAACCAAGTCAGCCTTCAATAGATCAATATCTGAACAAATAACCATAAGCTTTGGTTAGTCACAAGCATTCACAATAAGGCACAACATATCGAGATCAATCTCAAGCACACACACAAGAAGGCATATTCGTATTAAGAAAAAGAAAAGCACATCGAGGTAACAATCAGGACATTTAATCGGGATAAGTTTTATTATAAACGGGACTCATACATCGGGACCTCTCACCATCACCAAGGCCAGGGGGTAGCCCTTGGTGGGTGGCCTAAGCTCGCATAGCAACCGGTGAGATAGCCCAACACTACGCTGTCGGTACACCCCCTAAAGAGCCTTAGAGATTTTAGAGCTATGCTACCAGTAACCATTACAATGTTTGAAATGGGGACACTTTTCCTAGCACAAGGGATCTACCCCACCACGGCCCTATACATGGGTGGCTCATGGAAACCTAAGTCCCGGTCATGGCCCTATACAAGGTTGCCTCATGACACACGGCTTGCGCATCTCGTCTCTCTGGCCGGCGTAGTGCCCACCCGCTCATTTCGTCGGTTGGCTTAAGCATACGAAGTGTATTCCCAGTTTAAGATCGGATAGGATTAAGGGTTGTGGCAGCAGGATCGGCAACATGCAGAGGGGGACCCGATCGATCCCCCGCTTACACATCCCATCCCTCAGGCTGGTTAAGCGCCCGCACGCTCGTTTCGTGGGTTGACTTAGGCATACGGAGTTCATTCCCAGTCTAAGATCAGACCGGATCGAGGGTTGTGGCAACACATGCTGGGCTCAGGCATGTGCTGGTGCCACATTTTTCTTTGTCGGGGCACCATCCCTGGAGCATCGCCGGAGAACCTGACCGACAGCATTGGGGTTCCGGTGATCAGGGGGGTCGGGGGGTGTGCGCACATGATGTGCGATGGGTGCTGGTACTTGGCCCTTATATTGGCCCCCTATGCCTCATCAAACCTCTAGAACTCACACCCCCTTAAAGAGCATTTGAGATTTTACAGGTTTGCTGCAAGTAGCCATTAAAGTGTCTGAAATGGGGACACTTTTTTCAAATGGTCACAAAATCTTGTACACTTCGAGTTTTTAGCTTAATTGTTTTGTGCATGCCAACAAAAATACAAGGATCACGTCTACCAAGTTTGGGGCCAAAACTCCTTCCGAAAAAATTTAAAAAAATCTCAAACCGCAAAAAGTTTCAAAAATTATGAAAAATAGAAAACGGGCCGTCTTGCCATGAAACTTCACGTGAAGGCTTAAGGGACCATTGTATGAATTTACAAGCCATAAAAATGGCATTGGCACGTAGAAATATGAAGATGTGCCTAAACCCACCTACCACCCTATAGATCCACGGCTTGTGCATCTCGTCTCTCTGGCCGGCGTAGTGCCCGCCCGTTCGCCCGCCCGTTCGTTTCGTCGGTTGGCTTAGGCATACGGAGTTCATTCCTAGTCTAAGATTGGACCAGACCGAGGGTTGCGCCAGCGGGATCGACAGCATGCAGAGGGGGACCCAACCGATCCCCGGCAGGCGCATCCCACCCCTCTGGCCGGTTGAGAGCCCGCACGCTCGTTTCGTGGGTTAACTTAGGCATACAGAGTTCATTCGCAGTCTAAGCATATGGAGTTCATTCCCAGTCTAAGATCAGACCGGATCAAGGGTTGCGGCAGCACATGCTGGGCTCGGGCATGTGCTGGTGCCGCATTTTTCTTCGTCGGGGCACCATCGTCGGAGCATCATCGGAGAACCTGACCGGTGGCATTGGGGTTCCGATGATCGGGGGGGCGGGGGGGTGAGCGTGCATGATGTGCGATGGGTGCTGGTATATGGCCCTTATATTGGCCCCCTATCCCTCATCAAACCTCGAGAACTCACACCCCCTTAAAGAGCATTTGAGATTTGACAGGTTTGCTACCAGTAGCCATTAAAGTGTATGAAATGGGGACACTTTTTTCAAATGGTCACAAAATCTTGTACACTTTGATTTTTTAGCTGAATTTTTTTGTGCATGCCAATAAAAATACAAGGATCACATCTGCCAAGTTTGGGGCCAAAAATCCTTCCAAATAATTTTTACAAAATCCCAAACCGAAAAAAGTTTTGAAAATCGTGAAAAATAGAAAACGAGTCGTCTTGCCATGAAACTTCACGTGAAGGCTTAAGAGACCATTGTATGAGTTTACAAGCCATAAAAATGGCATTGGAACGCAGAAATAAGAAGATGTGCCTAAACCCACCTACCACCCTATCGATCCACGGCTTGCGCATCCTGTCTATCTGGCCGACGTAGTGCCCTCCTGCCCGTCCACCCGCTCATTTCGTCTGTTGGCTTAGGCGCCCGGACTGAGGGTTGCGGCAGCAGGATCGACACACGTAAAAGAGGACCCGGCCGATCCCCGGCTTGCGCATCCCGCCCCTCAGGCCGGCTGAGCACCCGCACGCTTATTTCGTGGTTTGACTTAGGCATACGGCGTTCATTCCCAATCTAAGGAAACGGAGTTCATTCCCAGTCTAAGATCAGACCGGACCGATGGTTGCGGTAGCACATGCTGGGCTCCGGCATGTGCTGGTGCCGCATTTTTCTTCACCGAGGCACCATCGCCGGAGCATCGCCGGAGAACCTGACCGGCGGCATTGGGGTTCCGATGATCGGGGGGACAGGGGGGGTGTGCGCACATGATGTGCGATGGGTGCTGGTACTTGGCCCTTATATTGGCCCCCTATCCCTCATCAAACCTCGAGAACTCACACCCCCTTAAAGAGCATTTTAGATTTTACTAGTTTGCTGCCAGTAGCCATTAAAGTGTCTGAAATGGGGACACTTTTTCAAATGGTCACAAAATCTTATACACTTCGATTTTTAGCTGAATTTTTTTGTGCATCCCAACAAAAATACAAGGATCACGTCTACCAAGTTTGGGGCTAAAACTCCATCTGAAAAAGTTTTAAAAAATCCCAAACCGAAAAAAAGTTTTGAAAATCGTGAAAAATAGAAAATGAGTCGTCTTGCCATGAAACTTCATGTGAAGGCCTAAGGGACCATTGTTTGAATTTACAAGCCATAAAAATGGCATTGGCACGTAGAAATATAAGGATGTGCCTAATCCCACCTACCAACCTATCGATCCACGGCTTGCGCATCCCGTCTCTCTGGTCGGCGTAGTACCCTCCCGCCCACCCGTTTCGTCGGTTGGCTTAGGCATACGAAGTTCATTCCCAGTCTAAGATCGGACCAGATCGAGGGTTGTGGCAGCAGGATCGGCAGCACATAGAGGGGGACTCAGCCAATCCTTGGCTTGCGCATCCTACCCCTCTGGCCGACTGAGCGCCCGCATGCTCGTTTCATGGGTTGACTTAGGCATACGAAGTTCATTCCCAGTCTAAGCATACGGAGTTCATTCCCAGTCTAAGATCAGATCAGACCGAGGGTTTCGGCAGCACATGCTGGGCTTGGGCATGTGCTGGTGTCACTTTTTTCTTCGTCGGGGCACCATCGCAGGAGCATCGCTGAAGAACCTGACCGATGGCATTGGGGTTCCGACGATCGGAGGGGCCGAGGGGGGTGTGCGCACATTATGTGCGATGGGTGCTGGTACTTGGCCCTTATATTGGCCCCCTGTCCCTCATCAAACCTCGAGAACTCACACCCCCTTAAAGAGCATTTGAGATTTTACAGGTTTGCTGCCATGAGCCACTAAAATGTTTGAAATGGGGACACCTTTTTCCAATGGTCACAAAATCTTGTACACTTCGAGTTTTTACCTGAATGTTTTTGTGCATGCCAAAAAAAATACAAGGATCATGTCTACCAAGTTTGGGGCCAAAACTCCCTCTGAAAAAATTTTAAAAAATCCCGAACCGTAAAAAGTTTCAAAAATCGTGAAAAATAGAAAACGAGTCGTCTTGCCATGAAACTTCACGTGAAGGCTTAAGGGACCTTTCTATGAATTTACAAGCCATAAAAATGGCATTGTCATGCAGAAATATGAAGATGTGCCTAAACCCACCTACCACCCTATCAATCCATGGCTTGCGTATCCCGTCACTCTCATTTCGTGGGTTGACTTAGGCATACGGGTGGTGTGCGCACATGATGTGCAATGGGTGCTGGTACGTGGCCCTTATATTGGCCCCCTATCCCTCATCAAACCTCGAGAACTCACACCCCCTTAAAGAGCATTTGAGATTTTACAGGTTTGCTGCCAGTAGCCATTAAAGTGTCTGAAATGGGGACACTTTTTTCAAATGGTCACAAAATCTTGTACACTTCGAGTTTTTAGCTGAATTTTTTTGTATGCCAACAAAAATATGAGGATCACGTCTAGCAAGTTTAGGGACAAAACCCCTTTCGAAAAAATTTTAAAAAATCTCGAACCGTAAAAAGTTATGAAAATCGTGAAAAATAGAAAACGAGTCATCTTGCCATGAAACTTCACGTGAAGGCTTAAGGGACCATTGTATGAATTTACAGGCAATAAAAATGGCATTGGCACATAGAAATATGAAGATGTGCCTAAACCCACCTACCACCCTATCGATCCACGGCTTGCGCATCTCGTCTCTCTGGTCGACGTAGTGCCCGCCCGCCGGTGCGCTCATTTCATCGGTTGGCTTAGGCATACGGAGTTCATTCCCAGTCTAAGATTGGATCGGATCGAGAATTACGACAATAGGATCGGCAGCAGGTAGAGTGGGACCCAGTCGATCCCTGGCTTGCACATCCCGCCCCTCGGCTGGCTGAGCACCCGTACGTTCATTTCGTAGGTTGACTTAAGGATACGGAGTTCATTCCCAGTCTAAGATCAGACCGGACTGAGGCTTTCGACAGCACATGCTGGGCTCGGGCATGTGCTGGTGCCGCATTTTTCTTTCCCGGGGCACCATCACCGGAGCATCACCGAAGAGCTTGACCGACGGCATTAGGGTTCTGGCGATCGGGGGGGCCGAGGGGGGGTGTTCGCACATGATGTGCAATGGGTGCTGGTACTTGGCCCTTATATTGGCCCCCTATTCCTTGTCAAACCTCAAGAACTCACACCCCCTTAAAGAGCATTTGAGATTTTACAGGTTTGCTACCAGTAGCCATTAAAGTGTCTGAAATGGGGACACTTTTTTCAAAAAAATCTTGTACACTTCGAGTTTTTAGCTGAATTTTTTTGTGCATGCCAAGAAAAATATAAGGATCACGTCTACCAAGTTTGGGACCAAAACTCCTTCCAAAACAATTTTAAAAAATCCCAAACCGCAAAAAGTTTTGAAAATCGTGAAAAATAGAAAACGAGTCGTCCTACCAGGAAACTTCACATGAAGGCCTAAGGGACCATTGTACCATAAAAATGGCATTGGCACGCACAAATATGAAGATGTGCCTAAGCCCACCTACCACCCTATCGATCCACGACTTGCGCATCCCGTCTCTTTAGCCGGTGTAGTGCCCGCCCGCCTGCCTGCTCGTTTCATCAGTTGGCTTAGGCATACGAAGTTCATTCCCAGTCTAAGATTAGACCAAACTGAAGGTTGCGGTAGCAGAATCGACAGCACATAGAGGGGGACCCGGATGATCCCCGACATGCGCATCCTACCCCTTTGGCCGACTGAGCGCCCGTATGCTCGTTTCGTGGGTTGACTTAGGCATACAGAGTTCATTCCTAGTCTAAGCATACAGAGTTCATTCCCAGTCTAAGATTGGACTGGACCGAGGGTTGCAGTAGCAGGATTGGTAGCATGCAGAGGTGGACCCGGCTGATCCTCGGCTTGCGCATCCTGCCCCTCTGGTCGGCTGAGCGCCCGCACGCTTGTTTCGTGGGTTGACTTAGGCATACGGAGTTCATTCCCAGTTTAAGCATACGGAGTTCATTCCCAGCCTAAGATTGGACCAAACCGAAGGTTGCGGTAGCACATGCTAGGCTCGGGCATGTGCTGGTGCCACATTTTTCATCCCCGGGGCACCATCGCCGGAGCATCGCCGGAGAACCTGACCGGCGGCATTGGGGTTCCGATGATCGAGGGGGACGACGGGGGGGTGTGCGCACATGGTGTGTGATGGGTGCTGGTACTTGGCCCTTATATTGGCCCCCTATCCCTCATAAAACCTCAAGAACTCACACCCCCTTAAAGAGCAATTGAGATTTTACAGGTTTGCTGCCAGTAGCCATTAAAGTGTCTAAAATGGGGACACTTTTTTCAAATGGTCACAAAATCTTGTACACTTCGAGTTTTTAGCTGATTTTTTATGTGCATGCCAACAAAAATACAAGGATCATGTCTACCAAGTTTGGTGCCAAAAATCCTTCCGAAAAAATTTTAAAAAATCCCGAACCGTAAAAAGTTTCAAAAATCATAAAAAATAAAAAACGAGTCGTCTTGCCATGAAACCTCACATGAAGTCTTAAGCGACCATTGTATGAATTTACAAGCCATAAAAATGGCATTGGCATGTAGAAATATGAATATGTGCCTAAACCCACCTACCACCCTATCGATCCACGGCTTGCGCATCCCGTCTCTCTGGCCGACGTAGTGCCCACCCGCCCGCCCGCCCGCTCGTTTCGTCGATTGGTTAGGCATACAGAGTTCATTGCCAGTCTAAGATCAGATCAGATCGAGGGTTGCGACAGCAAGATCGGCAGCACGCAGAGGGGGACCCGATCGATCCCCAGCTTGCGCATCCTGCCCCTCTGGCCGGCTGAGCACGCTCGTTTTGTGGGTTGACTTAGGCATACGAAGTTCATTCCTAGTCTAAGATCGGACCCAACCGAGGGTTGCGGCAGCACATGCTGGGCTCGGGCATGTGCTGGTGCCACATTTTTCTTCTTCGAGGCACCATCGCCGGAGCATCGCCGGACCATCGTCGGAGAACCTGACCGATGGCATTGGGGTTCCGACGATCGAGGGGGCCGGGGGGTGTGCGCACATGATGTGCGATGGGTGCTAGTACTTGGCCCTTATATTGGCCCCCTATCCGTCATGAAACCTCAAGAACTCACACCCTCTTAAAGAGCAATTGAGATTTTACAGGTTTGCTGCCAGTTGCCATTAATGTGTCTGAAATGGGGACACTTTTTTTAAATGGTCACAAAATCTTGTACACTTCGAGTTTTTGGCTGATTTTTTATGTGCATGCCAAAAAAAATACAAGGATCACATCTACCAAGTTTGGGGCCAAAACTCCTTCCGAAAAAATTTTAAAAAATCCTGAACCGCAAAAAGTTTCAAAAATCGTGAAAAATAGAAAACGAGTCATCTTGGCATGAAACTTCACGTGAAGGCTTAAGGGACCAATTTATGAATTTAAAAGCCATAAAAATGGCATTGGCATGCAAAAATATGAAGATGTGCAGAAACCCACCTAACACGCTTTTGATCCACGGCTTGCGCATCCCGTCTCTCTGGTCGGCGTAGTGCCCGCTCATCCGCTCGCCCATCCGCTCGTTTCATCGGTTCGCTTAGGCATACGGAGTTCATTCCCAGTCTAAGATCAGATCGGACCGAGGGTTGCGACAGCACATGCTGGGCTCGGGCATGTGTTGGTGCCATATTTTTCTTCGTCGGGGCACCATCGCCGGAGAACCTGACCGATGGCATTGGGGTTCCGGCGATCGGGGGGGCCGGGGGGTGTGCGCACATGATGTATGGTTGGTGCTGGTACTTGGCCCTTATATTGGCCCCCTATCCCTCATCAAACCTCGAGAACTCACACCCCCTTAAAGAGCATTTGAGATTTTACAGGTGTGCTGCCAGTAGCCATTAAAGTGTCTGAAATGGGGACACTTTTTTCAAATGGTCACAAATCTTGTACACTTCGAGTTTTTTGCTGAATTTTTTTGTGCATGCCAACAAAAATCAAGGATCATGTCTACCAAGTTTGGCGCCAAAACTCCTTGTCATAACATCTAGATCCAGGGATCTATCGCTAGACATTAACTTTTAGGGAGGCGCCACCAATCTTTTTTTATCTAGGTGCGATTGGCCACCTAAGGAATCTATTCTTTTAGGGAACACCTAAGTTTAAGGGTCCCTAAAAGAATAGGTTTAGGTCTACAAACCAAAACAGGGTTCGAGAGTTCGGTTACGTGTGAGGAAAGTTATAGCACCCTCACAACGCCCATCAAAAGATGGTACCAGCTTAAATTTGTGTTATCCAATTAGCCTTAAAATTTTACCAAGTAATTAATTATTGGAAATTTTTCTCAATTGACTCTAATACTTTTAGCAGAAAATTGAGAAAATTCCCTCACCTTAAGAGTATGCAAGAAAAAACTACTGTTTTACTTGCAGAGGCTCCGTCGTCAGATTGGTTAAAGAAAAATCAAAATCAAAATCAAAACAGAAAGGAAGGAGAGAATGATTGTTCTTGTGTAGGAAAATTGATACTTTCAACTTTTCCTCAAAAATATTTTTTTGAAATTGTGATTTTCAAGGAAAATTGATACTTTCAACTTTTCCTCAAAAACCCTTTTTTTTGAAAATTTATTTTTAAGGAAAATTGATATTTTCAACTTTTCCCTAAAAATATTTTTTTTGAAAATTTTTTTTTAAGGAAAATTGATACTTTCAACTTTTCCCTAAAAATATTTTTTTGGAAATTTTGATTTTTATTTAAAGAGAATAGAATAAAATAAAAGTGAAAATAAATAAAGATAAAAAATAAAAAAAGTAAAACAAAAATAAAAAGAAGATAAAAATATTAAATAAATCTAATCTAATAAGTAAATAAATAAATCAAACAAATAAATAAATAAAAAATTCTGAAAAAAAAAAAAACTGGAGCGGCTCGGCTATCGGCTCAGCTCAGCTCAAGGAAGAGAAACGGCTCAGGGGGCGGCTTGGAGCTCGGCTCGACTCGGCTCGGCTTGGAAGGGGTAGACACACGCGCGGGTCATGAAGCGGGTCGACGCTCGGGTCGGATCTTGGTAAAACGCGCGGATCCTCTGGGTTACTTAAGGCCAAAACGACGTCGTTTTGAAAGGGTATAAAAGGCACTTCCCTCTATTTTTCGATAGAACGCTCCTCCCCCCTCTCTCTCTCCTTCCTTTTTCCTCTCCCTTCTCTCTAAAAGCTGAAGAACTCCGATTGAATATCCGTTGGATTCTGGAAAATGTGGCCGAAATCTGGAAAATTTCACCAAAAGTTCACCGAAAGTTGGTCGGAAGATCACCGATTTTTAGGATTCTTCACCGAAAACTGGGCAGGTCGCCAGAAACTTCAAGTTTGGCCGAAATTTTCGTCGAAAAATTCACCGGAATCTGGAATTTCCAGAAATTTCCATAAAAAAATCACCAAAAAAACTTCAAAAAAATTCTTCTCACTCCCAGAACACTCCTAAACCCTTTCTTAGCTCTCTATACGCCCATATTCTCTCAATCAGTAGCTTTTGCTTACTGTTTTCTCTGTGTGTTCTTCATTCTGTTCCAGAGGTGCCTTTTATAGGGATTGATCAGGAGTTCCTAATCAATCCCAACTCCTCCTTGGACGGGAATTCAATCTTTGAATCCAACTGGACTCTTCTTATTGAATTCCCATTCACAGTGGGATTCTTCAACTTTCAATCCCAGCCCTCAAAAAAAGAAAAAAAATAATAATCGGATAAATAAAAAAAATCAGATAAATGAATAAAATAAAATTAACAGATAATTAAAAAATAAAATAAAATAAATCCAAAAATATTACCAGAAAAAAAAATTATAATATAATAATAAATATATAACTATATAAATAAATTACATATAAATATTAATAGAAAAAAAATAAATAAAGATATACATAATAATAATAATAAATAATAAAATACATAAAATACAAAAGAAGGAAAAAGAAAAAAGAAAAAAAAATACAAGGTAAAAAATTGAATTGGGCTATACCCATTTGGGCCAGGCCCAATTGATCTGGGCCTGGACCCAATTGGGTGTCTACAACTGCCCCTCTTTGCACATTTTCTGTGAAACAAAAATTTCGCAAAGACGTAGACACCCAATCAAGACTCAACTCAACATTGTCATTTTTTGTTTTATTTTTTTATGTTTTTTTTGTTGTTTTTTTGTTTTTTTTTTGTTTTTGACCAAAGCTCCTCTAAACAGAGGCTCAACGACTTTGGAAAATAAATTGCTCCTCTAAATAGAGGCACCACGACTTTTGAAAGTAAATTGCTCCTCTAAACAGAGGCACCACGACTTTGGAAAGTAAATTGCTCCTCTAAACAGAGGCACCACGACTTTGGAAAAAAAATTGCTCCTCTAAACAGAGGCACCACGACTTTGAGAAAGTAAATTGCTCCTCTAAACAGAGGCACCACGACTTTTGAAAGTAAATTGCTCCTCTAAACACTTTGCTCCTCTAAACAGAGGCACCATGACTTTGGAAAGTAAATTGCTCCTCTAAACAGAGGCACCACGACTTTGAGAAAGTAAATTGCTCCTCTAAACAGAGGCACCACGACTTTTGAAAGTAAATTGCTCCTCTAAACAGAGGCACCATGACTTTGAGAAAGTAAATTGCTTCTCTAAACAGAGGCAACGAAACTTTGGAAAAGTAAATTGCTCCTCTAAACAGAGGCACCACGACTTTGAGAAAGTAAATTACTCCTCTAAATAGAGGCACCACGACTTTGAGAAAGTAAATTGCTCCTTGACAATCATGTCCAAAGGAGTTGAAAGTTGTGTTTGAAGGAATTTCAGGGGATTATGCCCAAAGGTCTTATAAATCAACCCTGATACCAAAAGCCATCCTATTTCAAGGATTAGGAACTTACCTGTAAAATATCTTCATATCCGTCTTCTTCATGTGGGATGTTGGAACACCCTTGCTTCTTGAATTTATACACTCTACTTTCCTGAAAGTAGTGTATGCTATGCAAACGCATATGAATTTCAATGCATGCTATGCAAATGTTGGTCAATTAATTCCTGTTCAATGTATGGTACTCAAATTTCTCAAGCTCTTTTCTTAAGCATGAAGCCCTTTGATTCTTCAGAGATCCAATTGCACTGCTCTTCTAAGATCGAACCAGTGTAGCTCTTAATTGTCTTTTCCACTCACATTCTTCCTTGTTCAGTTTCAATACTTTGGAATAAGCTTTATCAATCGATCATCACTTGACCATCATTCAATGAATTTCTCAGCACTAACAAATTTCAAAACAAGTTTCATCCACCATCACTGGGTCATTACTCATAGGTGTCTCAGCATTAACCATTCCAAAACAAACTTTGTCCACTGATTGTTCTCATCATTCAATCATAACTTGCAAATCATATCGACCAATTCATCATTGTACTAATCACTTGGTTGTACCACTTTTCAAAATTTGCCCCATCATATTCTCTATTTGGTCACATCATATATTCTTCCAAATAATCTCTTTTAGGTTTCTGCCATTTCTTCATTTTGTCACTACCATCATCTTAGATTTCTTTTCAAATGAATACAAGACTCTTTTAAGCACATATTCATTCATTCATTATCATTTCAAATCTTGACAAATACAATGCAATCAAGCATTTTCTCAATTCATTTTAGGGGTGAAATAATAAGAGAACACAAGGTGAATTATCAATGAAGATCTATTTTGGTATAAAACAAATGGGAAAGGAAATAAATTGGATATATGTCATTGGGATGGATGGTATGTCCAAATGATGAATATTCAGACAATTCTCAACATTAATCTAGGATTCTTTTTCAAAACTCATTCCATTTACTGTTGAAGTCATCTTGAGCTTGGCGAACTTTGCCCCAGTCTTTGAGGGATCTTTAGATGTCTTTGATCTTCCATTCATGTGAGCCGTTTGACCTGGATCTTTTTCTACCAAAATCACATTTTCAGGTTTTCAATTTGAATCTCTTTTTTCATTTTTTCATTTTTTCTTCTTTCTTTCTTTTTTTTTCTTTTTTTTTTCTCATTTTTCATCTATTGTTGATATCCTTCATACATCAAACTTTAGAGTAATGTAGCATGATTCCATTGCTTCATCATGAGCATGATTCCATTGCTTCATCATGAGCATGCCTTCGCTCAACATATTATCATTCAAGTTGAGTATTCATACTTGATCCAAATGGACTTTTCAAGGTTGTAATGTAGGCCAAGGTGAAGGGTCATAAAAAAAATGGATATAATAGGCTCAAAACATGTATTAAAAAGGTTCAAAACCAAAGGATCATTTGATACAACTTGGCATTTTGCCCCCACATTGTTTCACTATTTTCTTTCTTCATACAAAAGATTCTCATTACTTTGCCCCAAGTCATGTGTGGCATTTATTTTTTCTTTTTCTTCTCTTTCTTTTTCCATTTTTGAGACCTTTTGTGAAATTTTTTCAAAAATTGCCCCCCAGTGTAGAGGGTGATCCTTGGTTAGGGTTCTTCAGAAAAAAAAATCATAATAGGCTCAAAGGGGTAGTAATAAATGGTTTTTTGAATGGTAAAAGAAAGATGACCATTTTTCATCTCAATTGTGAATACCTTTCTTGAACATCATCTATTGAACAAAGCTCATGAATCTGTATAAAAGATTGCACATCTTTAAGACATATCTATTTCACCTCCTATAACAACTTACTTTTTGCTCAAATCATCTTTTCATATTAATGTGGATGAGTTCTCAAAAATTAAATCCCAAAATTACTGTTATAACTGTCCAAATATTCATCATCAAAAATTTAAGAATGGGAATATGAAGTTATGAAAGGTAACAGGGCATGGAATAATGGTCGAGTGAAAGAGAAAATGTAATGAAATGCATTAACTTGCCCTTATTAAGATGATAACAAGTGATGTCATTTTGCAAAAAAGAAATCTAACATTACTTGAAAAGAAATCTTAAAATGACAAAAAAAAAACCTTCAACCAGCCTTATCTCCATTAAAAATTAGCCCCCTATATGATCAGGTGAAGAAATCCCCATTGACATCTTGCCCTTCAATTCATTGTGACTCTTCGGATCCTTTCTGTTCTTGACTTTCACTCAGTACGCTAACATTAGGTGTTGTTGCTTTTCCCTGATCAAAACTTACCATTCCATCATTGATCAACCATTGCACCTTATACTTTAAAGCAGTGCAATTTTTAGTAGAATGGCCAGTAATTCCATAATGGTAGTCACAGTGGGCTGTAGGATCATACCACTTTGGATAGGGTGGTTTAAGCGGTTCCACATGGCTAAGGGCAATCAAATGGCTATTATAGAGTTCTCGATATAACTCTATATAAGTCATAGGAATTGGATCAAATACAGGTTTTTCTCGAGTAGTCCGTTGTTCTCGTGAGCCACTTGCTGGGTTAGTAGGGCGAATTTGGGTTCTTACAGGAGCTTGAATGTTAAGGCTATATGTAAGATCTTGAGGGCTAAAAATTGATCGGTAAGTGGATGAATAAGGTGGTTGTGGAGTTAGCTGGTATGGGTGGGATGAGGCATTATTCACAGCAGGATAGTATGGAGAGTAACCTTGGGATGGATAGGGTTGATAACCCCTGAATTGTTGTCTATCAAAGCTCACAGCTTGAGCTTCAGCTTCTTTCTTTTCTGATGTCTTCTTAGTTTCTCCTCCTTTCAACTTACCATTTTTTATGGCACTTTCAATAATTTCTCCAGAGATCACCATGTCGGCAAAATTCTTTGTTGCATTCCCTATCATCTTTTCATAATAGGGAGGTTTTAAAGTGCTAACAAATAGCACTGTGGTCTTTTTTTTTGTCAGTGGAAGTTGTACTTGTGAAGCTATATCTCTCCATCTCTGGGCGTATTCTTTAAAAGACTCATTTGCCTTTTTCTCTAGATTCTGTAAAGACAAACGATCAGGGGCCAAATCGATGATATGTCAATACTAATCGATGAAATCATGTGCCATATCGCTCCAAGAGTGAATATGGGTCATATCCAACTGAACATACCACCTGGCCGCAGAGCCAGTAAGGCTATCCTGGAAGACATGCATCAAGAGTTTTTCATCATGTGCATGAGCTGCCATTTTTCGACAATACATTATGATGTGAGTTTTGGGGCACTTTGTACCGTCATATTTTTCAAATTTTGGTACTTTAAACTTATGAGGGATAACCACATCAGGAACTAAGCAGAGCCCAGCAGCATCAACTGACCCATAAAAGCTAAATCCTTCTACAGCCTGTAGCCTTTGCTCTAGCATGCTAATCTTGGAACTTTCCTGTACTTCCACTCTCATCTTTTCTTTTTTCTTCTCTTTTAAATCATCTAGATCAAGAATTGGTTCTACTGCTTTTTTAGTGAATATAGGATTTATATAGCTATTATACTGCCCTGGGTTGAAAGCTGATGGCATTCCAGGATATACGAAATGTTGTGGCAGGACCTCTTGAGCAGACTGGGCTTGAGGTGGGCCAAAACTTGGAGGATACAAAGGGTCAGCCACATCTTGTTGGCTTGTATTTCCTTCAACTCCTTTTCCTTTATTCATGTTATTAAGAGCCTCCAAAATCTTGCTTAGTTCACTTTCAATCTTCTCCTGAGCTTTTTCTAGCTTTTCAAATCTATGAGAACTTTTCTCCTCCATTTGCCTTGCTCTGGATCTTGTGTTGTATGGATGAGCAGGGTTTTCACTAGATGGAGCTATCCTCGGACCTTGAGTACCATACTTATGATTAGAAATGTTATGTTGTGCCTTATGTATGATGCTTTGATACACAAATAAAATGTACATTTTTCTGAATGAAATCTAGTATGAAATGAATGTAAATGATTGTGTTAAAACATGATCATTAAAATAATACAGATGCATAAAATTAGACAAACAACATAGTTAGTTCCATGGATGAAATGAAAGTGATGCTGATGCATAATGTTACATATGATACTGAAAATGATACACAAAGTTAAACAATCAAAATGGTTAGATAAACACCCTTTTTGTGTCTTAATTTCAGGGTATATCTATCATTAGGTAGAAAGGGCTCTATCCTAGGTTTAGGCATTCTTAAGGTTCACTATATGCGGTTTTAAAGTCAAAGTCTAAAGGTCCTCAAATTGTTCCTTACATCTTTGTCCATCACAGACTAGTAAGGCACCCTAATCCTCGCCCATTACAGGCTACAAGCAGAAAAGGTTCAATTTGAGTGAGAGTATTTCGCTAGCCACTGCGGAGGCATTAGACCTCACGAAAGCAATGGGTACTTTACTCCCTCCTAGAGGGACGGAGCTCGGGTGTAGAGCTCATGTTATGCACATGCACATGAATGACATAATTAACAAAGCAAATAAACATAAATGAATAATAACACATATATACAGAAGGGTTCAATTTTATTAGGCTTTTGGATAACATAAATTATTTGCTGGCCTGACTCTCAAGGTCCCCAGTGGAGTCGCCAAGCTGTTATAACGTCTAGATCTAGGGATCTATCGTTAGACATTGACTTTTAGGGAGTCACCACCAATCTTTTTTTATCTAGGTGCGATTGGCCACCTAAGGAATCTGTTCTTTCAGGGAACACCTAAGTTTAGGGTCCCTAAAAGAATAGGTTCAGGTCTACAAACCAGAACAGGGTTCGGGAGTTCGGTTACGTGTGAGGAAGGTTATAGCACCCTCACAACGCCCATCAAAAGATGGTACCAGCTTAAATTTGTGTTATCCAATTAGCCTTAAAATTTTACCAAGTAATTAATTATTGGAAATTTTTCTCAATTGACTCTAATACTTTTAGTAGAAAATTGAGAAAATTCCCTCACCTCAAGAGTATGCAAGAAAAAACTACTATTTCACTTGTAAAGGCTCCGTCGTCGAATTGGTTAAAGAAAAATCAAAATCAAAATCAAAATAGAAAGGAAGGAAAGAATGATTGTTCTTGTGTAGGAAAATTGATACTTTCAACTTTTCCTCAAAAACCCTTTTTTTTTAAAATTTATTTTTAAGGAAAATTGATATTTTCAACTTTTCCCTAAAAATATTTTTTTTGAAAATTTATTTTTAAGGAAAATTGATACTTTCAACTTTTCCTTAAAAATATTTTTTTGGAAATTTTGATTTTCAAGGAAAATTGATACTTTCAACTTTTTCTCAAAAACCCTTTTTGAAATTTATTTTTAAAGAAAATTGATACTTTCAACTTTTCCCTAAAAATATTTTTTTTGGAAATTTTGATTTTTATTTAAAGAAAATAGAAAAAAATAAAAGTGAAAATAAATAAAGATAAAAAATAAAGAAAAGTAAAACAAAAATAAAAATAAGATAAAAAATATTAAATAAATCTAATCTAATAAATAAATAAATAAATAAAACAAATAAATAAAAATTTTTGGAAAAAAAAAAAAACCTGGAGCGGCTCGGCTATCGGCTCGACTCGGCTCAGCTCAAGGAAGAGAAATGGCTCAGGGGGCGGCTTGGAGCTCGGCTCGGCTCGGCTCGGCTTGTAGGGGGTAGACACACGCACGGGTCAGGAAGCGGGTCGACGCTCGGGTCGGGTCGGATCTCGGCAAAACGCACGGATCCTCTGGGTTACTTAAGGTCAAAACGACGTCGTTTTGAAAGGGTATAAAATGCACTTCCCTCTGTTTTTCGGCAGAACGCTCCTCCCCTCTCTCTCTCTCCTTCCTTTTTCCTCTCCCTTCTCTCTAAAAGCTGAAGAACTCCAGTTGAATATCCGTCGGATTCTGGAAAATGTGGTCGAAATCTGGAAAATTTCATCAAAAGTTCACCGAAAGTTGGCCGAAAGATCACCGATTTCTGGGATTCTTCGTCAGAAACTGGGCAGGTCACCAAAAACTTTAAGTTTGGTGAGAATTTTCACCAAAAAATTCAAACTTCACCGGAAAATTCACCAGAATCTGGAATTTCCAGAAAAAAAATCACCAAAAAAACTTCAAAAAAATTCTTCTCACTCCCAGAACACTCCTAAACCCTTTCTTAGCTCTCTATACGCCCCTATTCTCTCAATCCGTAGCTTTTGCTTACTGTTTTCTCTGTGTGTTCTTCATTCTGTTCCAGAGGTACCTTTTATAGGGATTGATCAGGAGTTCCTGATCAATCCCAATTCCTCCTTGGACGGGAATTCAATCTTTGAATCCAACTGGACTCTTCTAATTGAATTCCCATTCACAGTGGGATTCTTCAACTTTCAATCCCAGCCCTAAAAAAAAAAAAAAAATAATAATCGGATAAATAAAAAAAATCAGATAAATGAATAAAATAAATTTAACAGATAATTAAAAAAAAAAATTAAATCCAAAAATATTACCAAAAAAAAATTATAATATAATAATAAATATATAACTATATAAATAAATTACATATAAATATTAACAGAAAAAAATAAATAAAGATATACATAATAATAATAATAATAATAAATAATAAAATACATAAAATACAAAAGAAGAAAAAAGAAAAAAGAAAAAAAAATGCAAGGTAAAAAATTGAATTGGGCTATACCCATTTGGGCCAGGCCCAATTGATCTGGGCCAGGACCCAATTGGGTGTCTACACTCCTTCCGAAAAAATTTTAAAAAATCTCGAACCGTAAAAAGTTTTGAAAATCGTGAAAAATAGAAAACAAGTTGTCTTGCCATGAAACTTCACGTGAAGGCTTAAGGGACCATTGTATGAATTTGCAAGCCATAAAAATGGCATTGGCATGTAGAAATATGAAAATGTGCCTAAACCCACCTAGCACCCTATCGATCCACGGCCTGCGCATCCCGTCTCTCTAGCCGGTGTAGTGCCCGCCCCACCCGCCCGCCCGCTCATTTCGTCGATTGGCTTAGGCATACGGAGTTCATTCCCAGTCTAAGATCAGACCGAACTGAGGGTTGCGGCAGCAGAATCAGCAGCACGCAGAGGGGGACCCGACCGATCCCCGGCTTGCGCATCCCGCCCCTCTGGCCGGTTGAGCGCCCGCACGCTCGTTTCGTGGGTTGACTTAGGCATACGGAGTTCATTCCCAGTCTAAGATCGGACCGGACTGAGGGTTACGGTAGCACATACTGGGCTCGGGCATGTTCTGGTGCCGCATTTTTCTTCACCGTGGCACCATCGTCGGAGCATCGTCGGAGAACCTGACCGACGGCATTGGGGTTCCGGCAATCGGGGGGCCGGGGGGGTGTGCGCACATGATGTGCGATGGGTGCTGGTACTTGGCCCTTATATTGGCCCCCTATCCCTCATCAAACCTTGAGAACTCACACCCCCTTAAAGAGCGTTTGAGATTTTATAGGTTTGCTGCCAGTAGCCATTAAAGTGTTTGAAATGGGGACATTTTTTTCAAATGGTCAGAAAATCTTGTACACTTTGAGTTTTCAACTGATTTTTTTTATGCATGCCAACAAAAATACAAGGATCACGTATACCAAGTTTGGGGCCAAAACTCCTTCCAAAAAAATTTTAAAAAATCCCGAACCACAAAAACTTTCAAAAATCATGAAAAATAGAAAACAAGTCGTCTTGCCATGAAACTTCACGTGAAGGCTTAGGGGACCATTGTATGAATTTACAAGCCATAAAAATGGCATTGGCATGCAGAAATATGAAGATGTGCCTAAACCCACCTACCACCTTATCGATACACGGCTTGCGTATCCCGTCTCTCTAACCGGCATAGTGACCGCCCGCTCACCCGCCCACTCGTTTTGTCTGTTGGCTTAGGTATACGAAGTTTATTCCCAGTCTAAGATTGAATCAGACTGAGGGTTACGGCAGCAGGATCGGTAGCATGCAGAGGTGGACCCTACCGATCCCTGGTTTGCGCATCCCGCCCCTCTGGCCGGCTGAGAGCCCACACGTTCGTTTCGTGGGTTGACTTAGGCATACGGAGTTCATTCCCAGTCTAAGCATACGGAGTTCATTCCCAGTCTAAGATCAGACTGGACCGAGGGTTGTGGCAGCACATGCTAGGCTCGGGCATGTGCTGGTTTCACATTTTTCTTCGCCAGGGCACCATCGCAGGAGCATCGTAGGAGAACCTGACCGGCGGCATTGGGGTTCCTGTGATCGGGGGGACCGGGGGTGTGCGCGTATGATGTGCGATGGGTGCTTGTACTTGGCCCTTATATTGGCCCCCTATCCCTTATCAAACCTCGAGAAGTCACACCCCCTTAAAAAGCATTTGAGCTTTTACAGGTTTGCTGCTAGTAGCCATTAAAGTGTCTGAAATGGGGACACTTTTTTCGAATGTTCGCAAAATCTTGTACACTTCAAGTTTTTACCTGATTTTTTTTGTGCATGCCAACAAAAATACAAGGATCACGTCTACCAAGTTTGGGGGCCAAAAGTCCTTCTGAAAAAATTTTGAAAAATCCCGAACCGCAAAAAGTTTTGAAAATCGTAAAAAATAAAGAACAAGTCGTCTTGCCATGAAACTTCATGTGAAGGCTTAAAGGACTATTGTATGAATTTACAAGCCATAAAAATGGCATTGGCTTGCAGAACTATGAAGATATGGCTAAACCCACCTACCACCCTATCGATACACGGCTTGCGCATCCTGTCTCTCTGGTCGCGTAGTGCCCGCCCGCCCGCCCACCAGCTCGTTTCGTCGGTTGGCTTAGGCATACGGAGTTCATTCCTAGTCTAAGATCAGACCAGACCGAGGGTTACGGCAGCACATGCTGGGCTCAGGCATGTTCTGGTGTCACATTTTTCTTCGTCGAGGAACCATCGCCAGAGCATCGTCGGAGAACCCGACCGACGGCATTGGGGTTCAGGTGATCGGGGGGGCCGGGGGGTGTGCGCGCATGATGTGCGATGGGTACTTGTACTTGGCCTTTATATTGGCCCCCTATCCCTCATCAAACCTCGAGAAGTCACACCCCCTTAAAAAGCATCTAAGATTTTACAGGTTTGCTGCCAGTAGCCATTAAAGTGTCTGAAACGGGGATACTTTTTTCGAATGGTCACAAAATCTTGTCCACTTCGTGTTTTTAGCTGATTTTTTTGTGCATGGCAAAAAAAATACAAGGATCAAGTCTACCAAGTTTGGGGCCAAAAATCCATCCGAAAAAATTTTAAAAAATCCTGAACCGCAAAAAGTTTCAAAAATCATGAAAAATAAAAAACGAGTCGTCTTGCCATGAAACTTCACGTGAAGGCTTAAGGGACCACTGTATGAATTTACAAGCCAATGAAAATGGCATTGGAATGCAGAAGTATGAAGATGTGCCTAAACCCACCTACCACCCTATCGATCCACTGCTTGCGCATCTCGTCTCTCTGGCCAGCGTAGTGCCCGCCCGCCCGCCCGACCGCTCGTTTCGTCAGATGGCTTATGCATACGGAGTTCATTCCCAGTCTAAAATTGAATCGGACCGAGGGTTGCAGCAGCACATGCTGGGCTCAGGCATGTGCTGGTGCCGCATTTTTCTTCGCCGGGGCACCATCGTCAGAGCATCATCGGAGAACCTGACCGACGGCAATAGGGTTCCGACGATCGGTGGGTGTTCTCACATGGTGTGCGATGGGTGTTGGTACTTGGCCCATATATTGGCCCCCTATCCCTCATCAAACCTCAAGAACTCACACCCCATTAAGGAGCATTTCAGATTTTACAGGTTTGCTCCCAGTAGCCATTAAAGTGTCTGAAATGGGGATACTTTTTTTCAAATTGTCACAAAATCTTGTACACTTCGAGTTTTTAGCTGATTTTTTTTGTGCATGCAAAAAAAAAGATAAGGATCAGGTCTACCAAGTTTGGGGCCGAAACTCTTTCTGAAAAAATTTAAAAAAATCCCGAACCGTAAAAAGTTTCAAAAATCATGAAAAATAGAAAACGAGTCGTCTTGCCATGAAACTTCATGTGAAGGCTTAAGGCACCATTGTATGAATTTACAAGCCATAAAAATGGCATTGGCGTGCAGAAATATGAAGATGGGCCTAAACCCACCTACCACCCTATCGATCCACGGCTCGCGCATCCCGTCTCTCTGGCCGGCGTAGTGCCCGCCCGCCCGCCCGACCGCTCGTTTCGTTAGTTGGCTTACGCATATAGAGTTCATTCCCAGTGTAAGATCGAATCAGACCGAGGGTTGCGGCAGCACATGCTGGTCTCGGGCATGTGCTGGTGCCGCATTTTTCTTCATCGGGGCACCATCGCCGGAGCATCGCCGAAGAACCTGACCGACGGCATTGGGGTTCCGTCGATGGGGGGCCCGGGGGGGTGTGCGGACATGATATGCGATGGGAGCTGGTACTTGGCCCTTATATTGGCCCCCTATCCCTCATCAAACCTCGAGAACTCACACCCCCTTAAAGAGCATTTCAGATTTTACAGGTTTGCTGCCAATAGCCATTAATGTGTCTGAAATGGGGACACTTTTTTCAAATGGTCACAAAATCTTGTACACTTCGAGTTTTTAGCTGATCTTTTTTATGCATGCCAACAAAAATACAAGGATCACATCTACCAAGTTTGGGGCCAAAAATCCTTTCGAAAAAATTTTAAAAAATCCTGAACCGCAAAAAGTTTTGAAAGTCGTAAAAAATAGAAAATGAGTCGTCTTGCCATGAAACTTCACACGAAGGCTTAGGAGACCATTGTATGAATTTACAAGCCATAAAAATGGAATTGGCATCCAGAAATATAAAGATGTGTCTAAACCCACCTACCACCCTATCGATACACGGCTTGCGTATCCCGTCTCTCTAGCTGGCATAGTGACCGCCCGCTCGCCCGCCTGCTCGTTTCATCGGTTGGCTTAGGCATACGGAGTTCATTCCCAATCTAAAATCGAACCAGACCGAGGGTTGCGGTAGCAGGATCTGTAGGATGTAGAGGTGGACCCGATTGATCCCCGGCTTGCGCATCCCGCCCCTCCGGCCGGCTGAGCGCTCGCACGCTTTTTTCGTGGGTTGACTTAGGCATACGGAGTTCATTCCAAGTCTAAGCATACGAAGTTCATTCCCAGTCTAAGCATACGGAGTTCATTCCCTGTCTAAGATCGGACTAGACCGAGGGTTACGGCAGCACATGCTGGGCTCGGGCATGTGCTGGTTTCGCATTTTTCTTTGCCGGGGCACCATCGTCGGGGCATCGTCGAAGAACCTGACCGACGGATTGGGGTTCCTGCGATCGGGGGGATCGGGGGGTGTGCGCGCATGATGTGTGATGGGTGCTTGTACTTGGCCCTTATATTGGCCCCCTATCCCTCATCAAACCTCGAGAAGTCACACCCCTTTAAAAAGCATCTAAGATTTTACAGGTTTGCTGTCAGTAGCCATTAAAGTGTCTGAAATGGGGACACTTTTTTTGAATGGTCACAAAATCTTGTACACTTCGAGTTTTTAGTTGAGTTTTTTTGTGCATGCCAACAAAAATACAAGGATCACGTCTACCAAGTTTGGGGCCAAAACTCCTTCCGAAAGAATTTTGAAAAATCCCTAACCGTAAAAAGTTTTGAAAATCGTGAAAAATAAAGAACAAGTCGTCTTGCCATTAAACTTCACGTGAAGGCTTAAGGGACCATTGTATGAATTTACAAGCCATAAAAATGGCATTGGCTCGCAGAAATATGAAGATATGCCTAAACCCACCTACCACCCTATCGATCCACGGCTTGCGAATCCCGTCTCTCTGGCCGACGTAGTGCCCGCCCGCCCGCTCGTTTCATCGGTTGGCTTAGGCATACGGAGTTCATTCCCAGTCTAAGATCGGACCGGACCGAGGGTTGCGGCAGCACATGCTGGGCTCAAGAATGTGCTGGTGCCGCATTTTTCTTCGTCGGGGAACCATCGCCAGAGCATTGTCGGAGAACCTGACCGACGGAATTGGGGTTCAGGTGATCAGGGGGCGGGGGAGGTGTGCACGCATGATGTGTGATGGGTACTTGTAAATGGCCCTTATATTGGCCCCCTATCCCTCATCAAACCTCAAGAATACACACCCCCTTAAAGAGCGTTTGAGATTTTACAGGTTTGCTACCAGTAGCCATTAAAGTGTCTGAAATGGGGATACTTTTTTCGAATGGTCACAAAATCTTGTTCACTTTGACTTTTTAATTGATTTTTTTTGTGCATGCCAAAAAAAATACAAGGATCATGTCTACCAAGTTTGGGGCCAAAACACCTTCCGAAAAAATTTTAAAAAATCCTGAACCGCAAAAAGTTTCAAAATCATGAAAAATAGAAAACGAGTCGTCTTGCCATTAAACTTCACGTGAAGGCTTAAGGGACCATTGTATGAATTTACAAGCCATAAAAATGGCATTGGCACATAGAAATATGAAGATGTGCCAAACCCACCTACCCCACTATCGATCCACGGCTTGTGCATCCCGTCTCTCTGGCCGACGTAGTGCCCGCCCGCCCGCCCGCTCATTTTGTCGGTTGGCTTAGGCATACGGAGTTCATTCTCAGTCTAAGATCGAACCAGACTGAGGGTTACGGCAGCACATGCTGGGCTTGGGCATGTGCTGGTGTCGTATTTTTCTTCGTCGGGGCACCATCGTCGGAGCATCGTCAGAGAACCTGACCGGCGGCATTGAGGTTCCGACGATCGGGGGTGCCGGGGCGGTTGTGCGCACATGATGTGCGATGGGTGCTGGTACTTGGCACTTATATTGGCCCCCTATCCCTCATCAAACCTTGAGAACTCACACCCCCTTAAAGAGCATTTGAGATTTTATAGGTTTGCTGCCAGTAGCCACTAAAGTGTCTGAATTAGGGACAATTTTTTCAAATGGTCACAAAATCTTGTACACTTCGAGTTTTTAGCTGAATTATTTTTTGCATGCCAAAAAAATTATAAGGATCACGTCTACCAAGTTTGGGGCCAAAACCCCTTCCGAAAAAATTTTAAAAAATCCTGAACCGCAAAAAGTTTCAAAAATTGTGAAAAATAGAAAACGAGTCGTCTTGCCATGAACCTTCACGTGAAGGCTTAAGGGACCATTGAATGAACTTACAAGCCATAAAAATGGCATTGGCATCCAGAAATATGAAGGTGTGCCTAAACCCACCTACCACCCTATCGATCCACGGCTTGCGCTTGCTGTCCCTCTGGCCGACGAAATGCTCGGCTGCCCGCCCGCCCGCTTGTTTCGTCGGTTGGCTTAGGCATAAGGAGTTCATTCCTAGTCTAAGATCGGATCAGACCGAGGGTTGTGGTAGCAGGATCAGCAACACGTAGAAGGGGACTCGATCGATCCCCGCCTTGCGCATCTCGCCCCTCTGGCCGGCTGAGCGCCCGCAAGCTCTTTTCGTGGGTTGATTTAGGCATACGGAGTTCATTCCTAGTCTTAGATTGGATCGGACCGAGGGTTGCGGGAGCACATTCTGGGCTCCGGCATGTGCTGGAGCCATATTTTTCTTCGTCGGGACACCATCGCCGGAGCATCCTCGGAGAACCTGACCGGCAGCAATGGGGTTCTGATGATCGAGGGGGCCAGGCGGGTCTAGCAGATGATATGCGATGGGTGCTGGTACTTGGCCCTTATATTGGCCCCCTATCCCTCATCAAACCTTTAGACCTCACACCCCCTTAAAGAGCATTTGAGATTTTACAGGTTTGCTGCCAGTAGCCATTAAAATGTCTGAAATGGGGACACTTTTTTCAAATGGTCACAAAATCTTGTACACTTCTAGTTTTTAGCTGAATTTTTTTGTGCATGCCAAAAAAAATACAAGGATCACGTCTACCAAGTTTGGGGCCAAAACTCCTTCCGAAAAAATTTTAAAAAATCCCAAACCATAAAAAGTTTCAAAAATCATGAAAAATAGAAAACAAGTCGTCTTGCCATGAAACTTCACGCGAAGGCTTAAGGGACCATTGTATGAATTTACAAGCCATAAAAATGGCATTGGCACATAGAAATATGAAGATGTACCTAAACCCACCTACCACCCTATCGATCCACGGCTTGTGCATCTTGTCTCTCTAGCCGGCATAGTGCCCGCCCGCCCACTCGTTTCGTCGGTTGCCTTAGGCATACGTAGTTCATTCCCAATCTAAGATCAGACTGGATCGAGGGTTGTGGCAGCAGGATCGGTAGCATGCAGAGGGAGACCCAGTCAATCCCCGGCTTGCGCATCCCGCCCCTCTGGCTGGCTGAGCACCCGCACGCTCGTTTCGTGGGTTGACTTAGGCATATGGACTTCATTCCCAGTCTAAGCATACGGTGTTCATTCCCAGTCTAAGATCGGACCGGACCGAGGATTACGAGAGCACATGCTAGGCTCAGGCATGTGCGGGTGCCGCATTTTTCTTCATCGGGGCACCATCCCCGGAGCATTGCCGGAGAACCTGACCGGCGGCATTGGGGTTCTGGTGATCGGGGGGGCCGGGGAGGGGGGTGTGTGCACATGATGTGTGATGGGTGCTGGTACTTGGCCCTTATATTGGCTCCTATCCCTCATCAAACCTCGAGAACTCACACCCCTTTAAAGAGCATTTCAGATTTTACAGGTTTGCTGCCAGTAGCCATTAAAGTGTTTGAAATGGGGACACTTTTTTCAAATGGTCACAAAATCCTGTACACTTCGAGTTTTTAGCAGAATTTTTTTCTGCATGCCAACCAAAATACAAGGATCACGTCTACCAAGTTTGGGGCCAAAACTCCTTCCGAAAAAATTTTAAAAAATCCCAAACCGCAAAAAGTTTCAAAAATCATGAAAAATAGAAAACAAGTCGTCTTGCCATGAAACTTCACGCGAAGGCTTAAGGGACCATTGTATGAATTTACAAGCCATAAAAATGGCATTGGCACACAAAAATATGAAGATATGCCTAAACCCACCTACCACCCTGTCGATCCACGGCTTGTGCATCCTGTCTCTCTGGCCGGCATAGTGCCCGCCCGCCCACTCGTTTCGTCGGTTGCCTTAGGCATACGTAGTTCATTCCCAATCTAAGATCAGACTGGATCGAGGGTTGTGGCAGCAGGATCGGTAGCATGCAGAGGGGGACCCAGTCAATCCCTGGCTTGCGCATCCCGCCCCTCTGGCCGGCTGAGCAACCGCACGCTCGTTTCGTGGGTTGACTTAGGCATATGGACTTCATTCCCAGTCTAAGCATATGGTGTTCATTCCCAGTCTAAGATCAGACCGGACCGAGGGTTACGACAGCACATGCTAGGCTCGGGCATGTGCGGGTACCGCATTTTTCTTCACTGGGGCACCATCCCCGGAGCATTGTCGGAGAACCTGACAGGCGGCATTGGGGTTCTGGTGATCGGAGGGGCCGGGGAGGGGGGTGTTTGCACATGATGTGTGATGGGTGCTCGTACTTGGCCCTTATATTGGCTCCTATCCCTCATCAAACCTCGAGAACTCACACCCCTTTAAAGAGCATTTCAGATTTTACAGGTTTGCTGCCAGTAGCCATTAAAGTGTTTGAAATGGGGACACTTTTTTCAAATGGTCACAAAATCTTGTACACTTCGAGTTTTTAGCAGAATTGTTTTGTGCATGCCAACAAAAATACAAGGATCACGTCTACCAAGTTTGGGGCCAAAACTCCTTCCGAAAAAATTTTAAAAAATCCCAAACCGCAAAAAGTTTCAAAAATCATGAAAAATAGAAAACAAGTCGTCTTGCCATGAAACTTCACGTGAAGGCTTAAGGGACCATTGTATGAATTTGCAAGCCATAAAAATGGCATTGGCACACAGAAATATGAAGATGTGCCTAAACCCACCTACCACCCTGTCGATCCACGGCTTGTGCATCCCGTCTCTCTGGCCAGCGTAGCGCCCGCCCGCCCGCCCACTCGTTTCGTCGGTTGCCTTAGGCATACGGAGTTCATTCCTAATCTAAGATCAGACCGGATTGCGGGTTATGGCAGCAGGATCGGCGGCATGTAGAGGGGGACCCAGTCAATCCCTGGCTTGCGCATCCTGCCCCTCTGGCTGGCTGAGCACCCGCACGCTCGTTCTGTGGGTTGACTTAGGCATACGGAGTTCATTCCCAGTCTAAGCATATGGAGTTCATTCCCAGTCTAAGATCAGACCGAACCGAGGGTTACGACAGCACATGCTGGGCTCGAGCATGTGCGGGTGCCGTATTTTTCTTCGTCGGGGCACCATCGCCGGAGCATTGCCGGAGAACCTGACCGACGACAATGGGGTTCCGGTGGTCGAGGGGGCCGGGGAAGGGGGTGTGCGCACATGATGTGTGATGGGTGCTGGCGCTTGGCCCTTATATTGGCCCCTATCCCTCATCAAACCTTGAGAACTGACACCCCCTTAAAGAGTATTTGAGATTTTACAGGTTTGCTGCCAGTAGCCATTAAAGCGTCTGAAATGGAGACACTTTTTTCAAATGGTCACAAAATCTTGTACACTTTGAGTTCTTAGATGACTTTTTTTGTGCATGCCAAAATAAATACAAGGATCACGTCTACCAAGTTTGGGGCCAAAACTCCTTCTGAAAAAAGTTTAAAAAATCCCGAACCGCAAAAAGTTTCAAAAATCATGACAAATAGAAAATGAGTTGTCTTGCCATAAAACTTCACGTGAAGGCTTAAGGGACCATTGTATGAATTTACAAGCCATAAAAATGGCACTGGCACGCAAAAATGTGAAGATGTGCCTAAGCCCACCTACCACCCTATCGGTCCACGGCTTGCGCATCCCGTCTCTCTAGCCGATGTGGTGCCCGCCCGCCCGTTCATTTTGTCGGTTGGCTTAGGCATACGGAGTTCATTCCCAGTCTAAGATCAGACCGGACCGAGGGTTACGGCAGCAGGATTGATAGCACATAGAGGGGGACTTGGTCGATCATCGGCTTGCGCATCCCACCCCTCTGACCGATTGAGTGCCCGCACACTCGTTTCGTGGGTTAACTTAGGCATACAGAGTTCATTCCCACTCTAAGCATAGGGAGTTCATTCCAATCTAAGATCAGACCGAACCAATGGTTGCAAGAGCATATACTGGGTTCGGGCATGTGCTGGTGCCGCATTTTTCTTCGCTGGGGCACCATCGTCGGAGAACCTGACCGGCGGCATTGGGGTTCCGATGATCGATGGTTTCGGGGGGGGTGTACGGACATGATTTTACAGGTTTGCTGTCAGTAGCCATTAAAGTGTCTGAAATGGGGATACTTTTTTCAAATGGTCACAAAATCTTGTACACTTTGAGTTTCTAGCTGAATTGTTTTGTGCAAGCCAGCAAAAATACAAGGATCACGTCTACCATGTTTGGGGGCCAAAACTCTTTCCAAAAAAATTTAAAAAAATCCTGAATTGCAGAAAGTTTTAAAAATCGTGAAAAATAGAAAACAAGTGTCTTGCCGTGAAACTTCACGTGAAGGCTTAAGAGACCATTGTATGAATTTGCAAGCCATAAAAATTGCATTGGCACACAGAAATATGAAGATGTCCCTCAACCTACCTACCACCCTATCGATCCACGGCTTGCGCATCTCGTCTCTCTGGCCGACGTAGTGCCCGCCCTCCTGTCCGCTCGTTTCATCGGTTGGCTTAGGCATACGGAGTTCATTCCTAGTCTAAGATTGGACCGGATCGAGGGTTGCTGCAGCAGGATCAGTAGCACACAGAGGGGGACCCGGTCAATCCTTGGCTTGTGCATCCTGCCCTTCTGGCCGGCTGAGCGCCCATACACTTGTTTCGTGGGTTGACTTAGGCATACGGAGTTCATTCCCAGTCTAAGCATATGGAGTTCATTCCCAGTCTAAGATCGGATCGGATCGAGGGTTGCGGCAGCACATGCTGGGCTCGGGCATGTGCTGGTGCCGCATTTTTCTTCACTGGGGCACCATCGTCGAAGTATCGTCAGAGAACCTGACCGGTAGCATTGGGATTCCGATGATTGGGGGGGCCGGGGAGGATGTGCGCACATGATGTGCGATGGGTACTGGTTCTTGGCCCTTATATTAGCCCCCTATCCCTCATCAAACCTTGAGAACTCACACCCCCTTAAAGAGCATTTGAGATTTTACAGGTTTGCTACCAGTATCAATTAAAGTGTCTGAAATGGGGACACTTTTTTCAAATGGTCACAAAATCTTGTACACTTCGAGTTCTTAGCTGAATTTTTTTGTGCGTACCAACGAAAATACAAGGATCACGTCTACCAAGTTTGGGGCCAAAACTCCTTCCAAAAAAATTTTAAGAAATTCCGAACCGTAAAAAGTTTCGAAAATCATGAAAAAGAGAAAACGGGTCGTCTTGCCATGAAACTTCACGTGAAGGCTTAAGGGACAATTGTATGAATTTACAAGACATAAAAATGGCTTTGGCACACAGAAATATGAAGATATCCCTAAACCCACCTACCACCCTATCGATCCACGGCTTGCGCATCTTTTGTCTCTAGCCGGAGGGCGTCCGCTTGTTTCATCGGTTGGCTTAGGCATACAGAGTTCATTCCCAGTCTAAGATTGGACCGGACCAAGGGTTGTGGTAGTAGGATTGGCAGCACGCAGAGGGGGACCCGACTGATCCCCGGCTTGCGCATCCCACCCATCTGGCCGGTTGAGAGCCCGCAAGCTCATTTCATGGGTTAACTTAGGCATACAGAGTTCATTCCCAGTCTAAGATCGGACCAGACTGAGGGTTGCGGCAGCACTTGCTGGGCTCAGGCATGTGCTGCTGCCGCATTTTTCTTCGTCGGGGCACCATCGTCGGAGCATCACCGGAGAACCTGACCGACGGCATTGGGGTTCCGATGATCGGGGGTGCCGAGGGGGCGAGCGCACATGATGTGAGATGGGTGCTGGTACTTGGCCCCCACATTGGCCCCCTATCCCTCATCAAACCTCGAGAACTCACACCCCCTTAAAGAGTATTCGAGATTTTACAGGTTTGCTGACAATAGCCATTAAAGTGTCTGAAATGGGGACACTTTTTTCAAATGGTCACAAAATCTTGTACACTTCGAGTTCTTAGCTGAATTTTTTTGTGCATGCCAACGAAAATACAAGGATCACATCTACCAAGTTTGGGGCCAAAACTCCGTCCAAAAAAATTTAAAAAAATCCCGGGCCGTAAAAAGCTTCAAAAATTATGAAAAATAAAAAACAAGTCATCTTGCCATGGAACTTCACGTGAAGGCTTAAGGGACCATTCTATGAATTTACAAGCCATAAAAATGGAATTGGCATGCAGAAATATGAAGATGTGCCTAAACCCACCTACCACCCTAACGATCCACGGCTTACGCATCCCGTCTCTCTGGCCGGTGTAGTGCCCGCCGCTCATTTCGTCGGTTGCCTTAGGCATACAGAGTTCATTCCTAGTCTAAGATCGGATCAGACCGAGGGTTGCGGTAGTAGGATCGACAGCACGTAGAGGGGGACCCGGTCGATCCCTGGCTTGTGCATCCTGCCTCTCTAGCCGGCTGAGAGCCCGTATGCTCGTTTCGTGGGTTAACTTAGGCATACGTAGTTAATTTCCAGTCTAAGCATACGGAGTTCATTCCCAGTCTAAGCATACGGAGTTCATTCCCAGTCTTAGATCGGACCGGATTGAGGGTTGCGACAGCACATTCTGGGCTCGGGCATGTGCTGGTGTCGCATTTTTCTTCGTCAGGGCACAATTGCTGGAGAATCGCTGGGGAACTTGACCGACGGCATTGGGGTTCCGACAATTGGGGGTGCCGGGGGGGGTGTGCGCACATTATGTGCGATGGGTGCTGGTACTTGGCCCTTATATTGGCCCCCTATCCCTCATCAAACCTTGAGAACTCACACCCCCTTAAAGAGCTTTTGAGATTTTACAGGTTTGCTGCCAGTAGCTATTAAAGTGTCTTAAATGGGGACACTTTTTTCAAATGGTCACAAAATCTTGTACACTTCGAGTTCTTAGCTGAATTTTTTTGTGCATGCCAACAAAAATAGAAGGATCACGTCTACAAAGTTTGGGGCAAAACTCCTTTCGAAAAAATTTTAAAAAATCTCGAATTGTAAAAAGGTTCAAAAATCATGAAAAATAGAAAACGAGTCATCTTGCCATGAAACTTCACGTGAAGGCTGAAGGGACCATTGTATGAATTTACAAGCCATAAAAAATGGCATTGTCATGCAGAAATATGAAGATGTGCCCAAACCCACCTACCACCCTATCGATCCACGACTTGTGCATCCTGTCTCTCTGGCCGATGTAGTGCCCGCCCACCCGCCCGCCCGCTCGTGTCGTCAGTTGTCTTAGGCATACGGAGTTCATTCCCAGTCTAAGATTGGATCAGACTGAGGGTTGCGACAGTAGGATCGACAGTACGCAACAGGGGACCCAGCCGATCCCCGACTTGCGCATCCCGCCCCTTTGGCCGGCTGAGCGCCCGCACGCTCGTTACGTGGTTTGACTTAGGCATACGGAGTTCACACCCAGTCTAATCATATGGAGTTCATTCCCAGTCTAAGATCAGACCGGATTGATGGGTGTGGCAGCACATGCTAGGCTCAGGCATGTGCTGGTGTCACATTTTTCTTCGTCGGGGCACCATCACCGGAGTATCGCCGGAGAACCTGACGGGCGGCATTGGGGTTTTGGCGATTGGGGGGCCGGGGGGGTTGTGCGCACATGATGTGTGATGGGTGCTGGTACTTTGCCCTTATATTGGCCCCCTATCCCTCATCAAACCTCGAGAACTCACACCCCCTTAAAGAGCATTTGAGATTTTACAGGTTTGTTGCCAGTAGCAATTAAAGTGTCTGAAATGGGGACACTTTTTTCAAACGGTCAGAAAATCTTGTACACTTTGAGTTTTTACTTGAATTTTTTTATGCATGCCAAAAAAAATAAAAGGATCACATCTATCAAGTTTGGGGCCAAAACTCCTTCCAAAAAAATTTTAAAAAATCCTGAACCGTAAAATATTTTTAAAATCATGAAAAATAAAAAATGAGTCGTCTTGCCATGAAACTTCACGTGAAGGCTTAAGGGACCATTGTATGAACTTACAAGCCATAAAAATGGCATTGGCATGTAGAAATATGAAGATTTGCCTAAACCCAACTACGACCCTATTGATCCACGGCTTGCGCAACCCGTCTCTTTGGCCGGCGTAGTGCCTGCCCGCTCGTTTCATCGGTTGGCTTAGGCATACGAAGTTTTTTCCCAGTCTAAGATCAGACTGGACCGAGGGTTGTGGCAGCAGGATCAGCAACATACAGAGGGGGACCCGGCCGATCCCCCGCTTGTGCATCCCACCCCTCTGGCCGGTTGAGTGCCCGCACGCTTGTTTCGTGGGTTGACTTAGGCATACGGAGTTCATTCCCAGTCTAAGCATACGGAGTTCATTCCCAGCCTAAGATCGGACTGGATCGAGGGTTGCGACAGCACATGCTAGGCTTGGGCATGTGCTCGTGCCGCATTTTTCTTCATCGAGGTACCATCGTCGGAGCATCGTCGGAGAACCTGACCGACGGCATTAGGGTTCCGGTGATCAGGGGGCCGGGGGGTTGTGCGCACATGATATGCGATGGGTGTTGGTACTTGGCCCTTATATTGGCCCCCTATCCTTCATCAAACCTCGAGAACTCACACCCCCTAAAAGAGCATTTGAGATTTTACAGGTTTGTTGCCAGTAGCCATTAAACTGTCTGGAATGGGGACACCTTTTTCAAATGGTCACAAAATCTGGTACACTTCGAGTTTTTAGCTGAATTGTTTTGTGCATGCCAATAAAAATACAAGGATCACGTCTACCAAGTTTGGGGCCAAACCTCCTTCCAAAAAAATTTTAAAAAATCTCGAACCGCAAAAAGTTTCAAAAATCGTGAAAAATAGAAAACGGGCCGTCTTGCCATGAAACTTCACGTGAAGGCTTAAGGGACCATTGTATGAATTTACAAGCCATTAAAATGGCATTGGCACACAGAAATATGAAGATGTGCCTAAACCCACCTACCACCCTATAGATCCACGACTTGCGCATCCCGTCTCTCTGGCCGGCGTAGTGCCCGCCCGCCCGCCCGCTTGCTCGTTTCATCGGTTGGCTTAGGCATACAGAGTTCATTCCTAGTCTAAGATCGGACCGGATCGAGGGTTGCAGTAGAAGGATCGGTAGCACGTAGAGGGGGACCCAGTCGATCCCCAGCTTGCGCATCCCACCCCTCTGGCCGGCTGAGCGCCTGCACGCTCGTTTCGTGGGTTGACTTAGGCATACGAAGTTCATTCCCGGTCTAAGATCGGATTGGAATGAGGGTTGCGGTAGCACATGCTGGGCTCGGGCATGCACTGGTGTCGCATTTTTCTTCACCGAGGCACCATCACTGGAGCATCGTTGGAGAACCTGACCTACGGCATTCGGGTTTCGACGATCGGGTGTGCCGGAGGGGTGTGTGCACATGATGTGCGATGGGTGCTGGTACTTGGCCCTTATATTGGCCCCATATCCCTCATCAAACCTAGGGAACTCACACCCCCTTAAAAAGCATTTGAGATTTTACAGGTTTGCTGCTAGTAGCCATTAAAGTGTCTGAAATGGGGACACTTTTTTCAAATGGTCACAAAATCTTGTACACTTCGAGTTTTTAGCTGAATTTTTTTGTGCATGCCAAAAAAAATACAAGGATCACGTCTACCAAGTTTGGGGCCAAAAATCCTTCTGAAAAAAATTTAAAAAATCTGAACCGAAAAAAGTTTCAAAAATCATGAAAAATAGAAAACGAGTCGTCTTGCCATGAAACTTCACGTGAAGGCTTAAGGGACCATTGTATGAATTTACAAGCCATAAGAATGGCATTGGCACACAAAAATATGAAGATGTGCCTAAACCCACCTACCACCCTATCGATCCACAGCTTGCGCTTCCCGTCTCTCTGGTCGGCGTAGTGCCCGTCCGCTCGTTTCATCGGTTGGCTTAGGCATACGGAGTTCATTCCCAGTCTAAGATTAGACTGGATTGAGGGTTGCAGCAACAGGATTGGCACCTCACAGAGGGGGACCCGACCAATCCCTGGCTTTTGCATCCTGCCCCTTTGGCCAGCTGAGCGCCCGCACGCTCGTTTCGTGGGTTGACTTAGGCATAAGGAGTTCATTCCCAGTCTAAGCATATGGAGTTCATTCTCAGTCTAAGATCGGACCAAACCAAGGGTTATGGCAGCACATGCTGGGCTTGGGCATGTGCTGGTGCCACATTTTTCTTCGCCGGGGCACCATCGCCGGAGCATCGCCAGAGAACCTAACCGGCGGCATTGGGGGTCTGGTGATTGGGGGCCGGGGGTTGTGCTCACATGATGTGCGATGGGTGTTGGTACTTGGCCCTTATATTGGCCCCTTATCCCTCATCAAACCTCAAGAACTCACACCCCCTTAAAGAGCATTTGAGATTTTACAGGTTTGCTGTCAGTAGCCATTAAAGTGTCTGAAATAGGGACACTTTTCTCAAATGGTCACAAAATCTTGTACACTTCAAGTTTTTAGCTGAATTTTTTTGTGCATGCCAAAAAAAATACAAGGATCACGTCTACCAAGTTTGGGGCCAAAACTCCTTCTGAAAAAATTTTAAAAAATCCCAAACCGTAAAAAGTTTTGAAAATCGTGAAAAATAGAAAACGAGTCGTCTTGCCATGCAACATCACGTGAAGGCTTAAGGGAGCATTGTATGAATTTACAAGCCATAAAAACGACATTGGCATGCAGAAATATGAAGATGTACCTAAACCCACCTACCACCCTATCGATCCATGGCTTGTGCATCCCGTCTCTCTGGCTGGCATAGTGCCCGCCCGTCCGCCCACTCGTTTCGTCGGTTGGCTTAGGCATACGGAGTTCATTCCCAATCTAAGCATACAGAGTTCATTCCCAGTCTAAGATCAGATCGGACCGAGGGTTGCGGCATCACATGCTGGGCTAGGGCATTTGTTGGTGTCGCATTTTTCTTCGTCGGTGCACCATCACCGGAGCATCATCGGAGAACCTGAATGGCAGCATTGGGGTTCCGACAATCGGGGGGGCTAGGGGGGTGTGCGCACATGATGTGCGATGGGTGCTGGTACTTCACCCTTATATTGGCCCCCTATCCCTCATCAAACCTCGAGAACTCACACAGCCTTAAAGTGCATTTGAGATTTTACAGGTTTGCTGCCAGTAGCCACTAAAGTGCTGAAATGGGGACACTTTTTTCAAATGGTGACAAAATCTTGTACACTTCGACTTTTTAGCTGAATTTTTTTGTGCATGCCAAAAAAAATACAAGGATCATGTCTACCAAGTTTGTTGCCAAAAATCCTTCCGAAAAAATTTTAAAAAATCCCAAACCGCAAAAAGTTTCAAAAATCATGAAAAATAGAAAACGAGTCGTCTTGCCATGAAACTTCACGTGAAGGCTTAAGGGACCATTGTATTAATTTACAAGCCATAAAAATGGCATTGGCATGCAAAAATATGAAGATGTGCCTAAACCCACCTACCACCCTATCGATCCACGGCTTGCGCATCCCATCTCTCTGGCCGACATAGTGCCCGCCCGCCCGCTTGTCCGCTCGTTTCATCAGTTGGCTTGGGCATACGGAGTTCACTCCCATTCTAAGAATGACCGGATGGAGGGTTGTGGCAGCAGGATCAGCAGCACGCAAAGGGGGACCCGACCGATCCCCGGCTTGCACAACTCGCCCCTCTGGTCGGCTGAGTGCCTGTACGCTCGTTTCGTGGGTTGACTTAGGCATACGGAGTTCATTTCCAGTCTAAGCCTACGGAGTTCATTCCCATTCTAAGATCGGACTGGACCAAGGGTTGCGGCAGCACATGTTGGGTTCGGGCATGTGCTGGTGCTGCATTTTTCTTCGTCGGGGAACTATCGTCGGAGCATCACCAGAGAACCTGACCGGCGGCATTGGGGTTCCGACGATCGGGGGGGCCGGGGGGTGTGCGCACATGATGTGCGATTGGTGCTGGCACTTGGCCCTTATATTTGCCCCCTATCCCTCATCAAACCTCGAGAACTCACACCCCCTTAAAGAACATTTGAGAGTTTACAGGTTTGCTGCCAGTAGCCATTAAAGTGTCTAAAATGGGGACACTTTTTTCGAATGGTCACAAAATCTTGTACACTTTGAGTTTTCAGCTGAAATGTTTTATGCATGCCAACAAAAATACAAAGATCACGTCTACCAAGTTTGGGGCCAAAACGCCTTCCGAAAAAATTTTAAAAAATCCTGAACCGCAAAAGGTTTCAAAAATCATGAAAAATAGAAAACGAGTCGTCTTACCATGAAACTTCACGTGAAGGCTTAAGGGACCACTGTATGAATTTACAAGCCATAAAAATGGCATCGGCACGTAGAAATATGAAGATGTGCCTAAACCCACCTACCACCCTATCGATCCACGGCTTGCGCATCCAATCTCTCTAGCTGATGTAGTGCCCACCCGCCCGCTCGTTTCGTCGATTGGCTAAGGCATACGGAGTTCATTCCCATTCTAAGATCAGACCGGATCGAGGGTTACGGTAGCAGGATCAGCAAGACGTAGAGGGGGACCCGACCGACCCCCAGCTTGCCCATCCTGTGCCTCTGGTCGACTGAGCGCCTGCATGCTCGTTTCATGGGTTGACTTAGAGATACGGAGTTCATTCCCAGTCTAAGCATACGGAGTTCATTCCCAATCTAAGATCAGACCGAACCGAGGGTTACAGTAGCATATGCTGAGCTCGGGCATGTGCTGGTGTCGTATTTTTCTTCATCCAGGCACCATCGTTGGAACATCATCGAAGAACCTGACCGGCGGCATTGAGGTTCCGGCGATCGGGAGGGTCGGGAGGGTGTGGGCTCATGATGTGCGATGGGTGCTAGTACTTGGCTGTTATATTGGCCCCCTATCCCTTATCAAACCTTGAGAACTCACACCCCCTTAAAGAGCATTTGAGATTTTACAGGTTTGCTGCCAGTAGCCATTAAAGTGTCTGAAATGGGCAAACTTTTTTCTAATTGTCACAAAATCTTGTACACTTCGACTTTTTAGCTGAATTTTTTTATGCATGCCAAAAAAAATACAAGGATCACGTCTACCAAGTTTGGGGCCAAAACTCCTTCTGAAAAAATTTTAAAAAATTTCGAACCGTAAAAAGTTTCAAAAATCATGAAAAATAGAAAAGGAGTCGTCTTACCATGAAACTTCACGTGAAGGATTAAGGGACCATTTTATGAATTTACAAGCCATAAAAATGGCATTGCCACGTAGAAATATGAAGATGTGACTAAACCCACCTACCACCCTATCGTTCCACGGCTTGTGCATCCCGTCTCTCTGGTCGGCGTAGTACCCGCCTGCCCGCCTGCCCGCTCGTTTCGTTGGTTGGCTTAGGCATACGGAGTTCATTCCCAGTCTAAGATCAGACCGCACCGAGGGTTACGGCAGCACTTGTTGGGCTCGGGCATGTGCTGGTACCGTATTTTTTTTCATCGGGGCACCATCGTCGGAGCATCGCCGGAGAACCTGATCGATGGCATTGGGGTTCTGGCGATCGGGGGGGCCGGGGGGGGTGTGCGCACATGATGTGTGATGGGTGCTGGTGCTTGGCCCTTATATTGGCCCCCTATCCCTCATCAAACCTCGAGAACTCACACCCCCTTAAAGAGCATTTGAGATTTTACAGGTTTGTTGCCAATAGCCATTAAAGTGTCTGAAATGGGGACACTTTTTTCAAATGGTCTCAAAATCTTGTACACTTCGAGTTTTTAGCTGAATTGTTTTGTGCATGCCAACAAAAATACAAGGATCACGTCTACCAAGTATGGGGCCAAAACGCCTTCCGAAAAAATTTTAAAAAATCTCGAACCGTAAAAAGTTTCAAAAATCGTGAAAAATAAAAAACGCGTCAACTTGCCATGAAACTTCACGTGGAGGCTTAAGGGATCGTTGTATGAATTTACATGCCATGAAAATGACATTTGCAAGCAGAAATATGAAGATATGTCTAAACCCAACTACCATCCTACCGATCCACGGCATACGGAGTTCATTCTCAGTCTAAGCATACGGAGTTCATTCCCAGTCTAAGATCAGACTAGACCGAGGGTTGTGAAAGCACATGCTGGGCTCGGGCGTGTGCTGGTGCCGCATTTTTCTTCGTCGGGCCACCATCGCCGAAATATCATCGAAGAACCTGACCGGCGGCATTGAGGTTCCGGTGATCGAAGGGGCCGGGGGGTGTATGCACATGATGTACGATGGGTGCTGGTACTTGGCCTGTTTATTGGCCCCTTATCCCTTATCAAACCTTGAGAACTCTCACCCCCTTAAAGAGCCTTTGAGATTTTATAGGTTTGCTGCCAGTAGCCATTAAAGTGTCTGAAATGGGGACACTCTTTTCAAATGGTCACAAAATCTTGTACACTTCGAGTTTTTAGCTGAATTTTTTTTTGAGTACCAAGAAAAATACAGGGATCATGTCTGCCAAGTTTGTGGCCAAAACTGCTTCCGAAAAAATTTTAAAAAATCGTGAACCACAAAAAGTTTTGAAAATCATGAAAAATAGAAAACGAGTCGTCTTGCCATGAAACTTCACGTGAATGCTTAAGGGACCATTATATGAATTTACAAGCCATAAAAATGGCATTGGCACGTAGAAATATGAAGATGTGCCTAAACCAACCTACCACTCTATCGATCCACGGCTTGCGCATCTCGTTTCTCTGGCCGACGTAGTGCCCGCCCGTCTGCCCTTGCGCTCGTTTCGTCGATTGGCTTAGGCATACGGAGTTCATTCCCAGTCTAAGATCAGACCAGACCGAGGGTTGCGATAGTAGGATTGACACCACGTAGAGGGAGACCCAGCCGATCCCCGGCTTGCGCATCCCGCCCCTCTGTCCGACTAAGCACCCGCACGCTCGTTTCGTGGGTTGACTTAGGCATACGGAGTTCAGTCCCAGTCTAAGCATAGGGAGTTCATTCCCAGTCTAAGATCGGATCGGACCCAGTGTTGCAGCAGCACTTACTGGGCTCGGGCATGTACTGGTGCTGCATTTTTCTTCGCTGGGGCACGATCGTCGGAGCATCACCGGAGAACTTGACTGGCGGCATTGGGGTTCCGACGATCAGGGGTTTCGGGGGGGTGTGCACACATAATGTGTGATGGGTGCTGGTACTTGGCCATTATATTGGCCCCCTATCCCTCATCAAAATTTGAGAACCCACACCCCCTTAAAAAGCATTTGAGATTTTATAGGTTTGCTGTCAGTAGCCATTAAAGTGTCTGAAATAGGGATACTTTTTTCAAATTGTCACAGAATCTTGTACACTTCGAGTTTTTAGCTGAATTTTTTTGTGCATGCCAGAAAAAATACAAGGATCATGTCTACCAAGTTTGGGACCAAAAGTCCTTCCCAAAAAATTTTAAAAAATCCTGAACCGCAAAAGGTTTTGAAAATCGTGAAAAATAGAAAACGAGTCATCTTGCCATGAAACTTCAGGTGAAGGCTTAGGGGACCATTGTATGAATTTACAAGCCATAAAAATGGCATTGGCACACAGAAATATGAAGATGACCTTAAACCCACCTGCCACCCTATCGATCCACGGCTTGCGCATCTCGTCTCTCTAGCCGGCGTAGTGCCCGCCCCCCCGCCCACCCGCTCGTTTCATCGGTTGGCTTAGGCATACAAAGTTAATTCCCAATCTAAGATTGGACTGGACCGAGGGCTGCGGTAGCAGGATCGGTAGCACGCAGATGGGGACCTGACTGATCCCCAGCTTGGGCATCCCGCCCTTCTGGCCTGCTGAGCGCCTGCAAGCTCATTTTGTGGCTTGACTTTGGCATACGGAGTTCATTCCCAGTCTAAGCATCAGAGTTAATTCCCAGTCTATGATCGGACCGGACCGAGGGTTGCGGTAGCACATGCTGGGCTCGGGCATGTGCTGGTGCCGCATTTTTCTTCGCCAGGGCACCATCACCGGACGGCATTGGGGTTCCAGCGATCGCGGGGGTCGGGGGGGTGTGCGCACATAATGTGCAATGGGTGCTGGTACTTGACAACACACACCCCTTAAAGAGCATTTGAGATTTTATAGGTTTGCTGTCAGTAGCCATTAAAGTGTCTGAAATAGGGACACTTTTTTCAAATGGTCACAAAATCTTGTTCACTTCAAGTTTTTAGCTGAATTTTTTTTTGCATGCCAACAAAAATACAAGGATCACGTCTGCCATGTTTGGGGCCAAAATGCCTTCCAAAAGAATTTAAAAAAATCCCGAATCGTAAAAAGTTTCAAAAATAGTGAAAAATAGAAAACGAGTCGTCTTGCCATGAAACTTCACGTGAAGGCTTAAGGGACCATTGTATGAATTTACAAGCCATAAAAATGGAATTGGCATGCAGAAATATGAAGATGTGCTTAAACCAACCTACCACCCTATCGATCCACGGCTTGCGCATCCCGTCTCTCTGGCTGGCGTAGTGCCCGCCCACCCGCTCATTACGTCGTTGCCTTAGGCATACAGAGTTCATTCCAAGTCTAAGATCAGACCAAACCGAGGGTTGCAACAGTGGGATCGGTAGCATGCAGAAGGGGACCCGATCGATCCCCAGCTTAAGCATCCCGATCGTCTGGCGCTGAGTGCCTGCACGCTTGTTTCGTGGGTTGACTTAGGCATACGAAGTTCATTCCCAGTCTAAGCATACGAAGTTCATTTCCAGTCTATGATCGGACCAAACCGACGGTTACGGTAGTAGATTATGGGCCCAGGGATGTGCTGGTGCCGCATTTTTCTTCGTTGGGGCACCATCGTCAGAGCATCACTAGAGAACCTGACCGACGGCATTGGGGTTCCGACGATCGGGGGGGCTGGGGGGTGTGCGCACAAGATGTGCGATTGGTGCTGGTACTTGGCACTTATATTGGTCCCCTATCCCTCATCAAACCTCGAGAACTCACACCCCCTTAAAGAGCATTTGAGATTTTGTAGGTTTGCTGCCAGTAGCCATTAAAGTGTTTGAAATGGGGACCCTTTTTTCAAATGGTCACAAAATCTTGTACACCTCGAGTTTTTAGCTGAATTTTTTTTGGATGCCAATAAAAATACAAGGATCAAGTCTACCAAGCTTGGGGCAAAAACCCTTTCTGAAAAAATTTTAAAAAATCCCAAACCGTAAAAAGTTTTGAAAATCGTGAAAAATAGAAAACGAGTCGTCTTGCCATGAAACTTCAGGTGAAGGCTTAAGGGACCATTGTATGAATTTACAAGCCATAAAAATGGCATTGGCACACAAAAATATGAAGATGTCCCTAAACCCACCTACCACCCTATCGATCCACGGCTTGCGCATCTCGTCTCTCTAGCCGGCGTAGTGCCCACCCACCCACCTGCTCGTTTCATCGGTTGGCTTAGGCATACTGAGTTAATTCCCAGTCTAAGATTGGACTGGATTGAGGGTTCCAGTAGTAGGATCGGTAACACGCAGAGGGGGACCTGATCGATCCCCGGCTTGCGCATCTCGCCCCTCTGGCCGGCTTAGTGCCCGCACGCTCGTTTCGCGGGTTGACTTAGGCATACGGAGTTCATTCCCAGTCTAAGCATACGGAGCTAATTCCCAGTCTAAGATCGGACCGGACCGAGGGTTGCGGCAGCATATGCTGGGCTCGGGCAAGTGCTGGTGCCGCATTTTTCTTCGTCGGGGCACCATCGCCGGACGGCATTGGGGTTCCAGCGATCGGGGGGTTGGGGAGGTGTGCGCACATGATGTGCGATGGGTGCTGGTACTTGGCCCTTATATTGGCCCCCTGTCCCTCATCAAACCTCGAGAACTCACACCCCCTTAAAAAGCATTTGAGATTTTACAGCTTTGCTGCCAGTAGCCATTAAAGTGTCTGAAAATGGGGACACTTTTTTCAAATGGTCACAAAATCTTGTTCACTTCGAGTTTTTAGCTGAATTTTTTTGTGCAAGACAACAAAAATACAAGGATCACGGCTCCCATGTTTCTGGCAAAAACGCCATCCAAAAAAATTTTAAAAAATCCCAAACCGCAAAAAGTTTCAAAAATAGTGAAAAATAAAAAATAAGTCGCCTTCCCTTGAAACTTCACGTGAAGGCTTAAGGGACCATTGTATGAATTTACAAGCCATAAAAATGGAATTGGCATGCAGAAATATGAAGATGTGCCTAAACCAACCTACCACCCTATCGATACACGGCTTGCGCATCCCGTCTCTCTGGCTGGCGTAGTGCCCGCCTGCCCGTCGCCCGCTCGTTTCATCGGTTGCCTTAGGCATACGGAGTTCATTCCCAGTCTAAGATCAGACCAGACTGAGGGTTGCAGTAGTGGGATCGGCAGCATGCAGAAGGGGACCCGATCGATCCCCGGCTTAAGCATCCCGCCCCTCTGGCGGTTGAGCGCCCGTACGCTTGTTTCGTGGGTTGACTTTGGCATACGGAGTTCATTCCCAGTCTAAGCATACGGAGTTCATTTCCAGTCTATGATCGGACCAAATCGACGGTTGCGGTAGTAGATTTTGGGCTCAGGCATGTGCTGGTGCCGCATTTCTCTTCGTCGGGGCACCATCGCCGGAGCATCGTTGGAGAACTTGATCGGCGGCATTGGGGTTCCGACGATCGGGGGGGCCGGGGGGTGTGCACACATGATGTGAGATGGGTGCTGGTACTTGGCCCTTATATTGGCCCCCTATCCCTCATCAAACCTTGAGAACTCAGACCCCCTTAAAGAGCATTTGAGATTTTACAGGTTTGCTGCCAGTAGCAATTAAAGTGTCTGAAATGGGAACACTTTTTTCAAATGGTCACAAAATCTTGTACACTTCGAGTTTTTACCTGAATTTTTTTGTGCGAGCCAACAAAGATACAAGGATCACGTCTACCAGGTTTAGGACCAAAACTCCTTTCGAAAAAGTTTTAAAAAATCCTGAACCACAAAAAGTTTTGAAAGTCATGAAAAATAGAAAACGAGTCGTCTTGCCATGAAACTTCACGTGAGGGCTTAAGGGACCATTGTATGAATTTACAAGCCATAAAAATGGCATTGGCATGCAGAAATATGAAGATGTGCCTAAACCCACCTACCACCCTATCGATCCACGGCTTGCGCATCCCGTCTCTTTGGCCGGCGTAGTTCCCGCCTGCCCGCTCGTTTTGTCAGTTGGCTTAGGCATACGGGGTTCATTCCTAGTCTAAGATCAGATCGGACCGAGGGTTACGGTAGCATGATCGGCAGCGCATAGAGGGGGACCCGGCCAATCCTCGGCTTGCGCATCCCGCCCCTCTAGCCGATTGAACGCCCGCACACTCGTTTTGTGAGTTGACTTAGGCATATGTAGTTCATTCCCAGTCTAAGCATATGGAGTTCATTATCAGTCTAAGATTGGATCGGATCGAGGGTTGCGGCAGCACATGCTGGGCTCGGGTATTTGCTGGTGCCAAATTTTTCTTCGCCGGGGCACCATCACCGGATAACCTGGCCGGTGGCATTGGGGTTCCGACGATCGGGGGTGCTGGGGGCGGTGTGCGCACTTGATGTGCGATGGGTGCTTGTACTTGGCCCTTATATTGGCCCATATCCCTCATCAAACCTCGAGAACCCACACCCCTTAAAGAGCATTTGAGATTTTATAGTTTTGCTGCCAGTAGCCATTAAAGTGTCTGAAATGGGGACACTTTTTTCAAATGGTCACAAAATCTTGTACACTTCGAGTTTTTAGCTGAATTTTTTTGTGCATGCCAACAAAAATACAAGGATCACGTCTACCATGTTCGGGGCCAAAACTCCTTCCAAAAAAATTTTAAAAAATCCCAAACCGTAAAAAGTTTGAAAATTAGTGAAAAATAGAAAACGAGTCGTCTTGCCATGAAACTTCACGTGAAGGCTTAAGGGACCATTGTATGAATTTACAAGCCATAAATATTGAATTGGCATGCAGAAATATGAAGATGTGCCAAAACCAACCTACCACCCTATTGATCCACGACTTGCGCATCCCGTCTCTCTGGCCGACGTAGTGCCCGCCAGGCCGCCCGCTCGCTTGTTTCGTCGGTTGGCTTAGGCCTATGGAGTTCATTCCCAGTGTAAGATAGAACCGGATCGAGGGTTGCTGTAGTAGGATCGGCGGCACGCAAAAGGGGACCTGACCGATCCCCGGCTTGCGCATCCTGTCCTTCTGGCCGGCTGAGCGCCTGTATGCTCGTTTCGTGGCTTGGCATAGGCATACTGAGTTCATTCCCAGTCTAAGCTTATAGAGTTCATTCCCAGTCTAAGATCAGATCGGACTGACGGTTACGGTAGCACATGCTGGGCTCGAGCAAGTCCTAGTGTCGCATTTTTCTTCATCGGGGCACATTCTCGGACGGTATTGGGGTTCCGACGATTGGGGGGGTCAGGAGGGGTGTGCGGACATGATGTACGATGGGTGCTGGTACTTGGCCCTTATATTGGCCCCTTATCCCTCATCAAACCTCGAGAACTCACACCCCCTTAAAGAGCATTTGAGATTTTACAGGTTTGCTGCCAGTAGCCACAAAAGTGTTTAAAATGGGGACACTTTTTTCAAATAGTCACAAAATCTTGTACACTTTGAGTTTGGGGCCAAAACACCTTTCAAAAAAATTTTAAAAAATCCCGAACCGCAGAAAGTTTCAAAAATCATGAAAAATAGAAAACGAGTCGTCTTGCCATGAAACTTCATGTGACGGCTTAAGGGACCATTGTATGAATTTACAAGCCATAAAAATTGCATTGGCATGCAGAAATGTGAAGATGTGCCTAAACCCACCTACCACCCTATCGATCCACAGCTTGCGCATCCCGTCTCTCTGGCTGGCGTAGTGCCCGCCCGCCCACCCGCTCGTTTCATCGGTTGGCTTAGGCATACAGAGTTCATTCCCAGTCTAAGATCAAACCAGACCGAGGGTTGCAGCAACGGGATGGGTAGCACGCAGAGGGGGACCCGGTCGATCCCCGGCTTACGCATCCTGCCCCTCTAGCGGCTGAACGCCCGCACGCTTGTTTCGTGGGTTGACTTAGGCATACGGAGTTCATTCCCAGTCTAAGCATACGGAGTTCAATCCCAGTCTATGATCGGACCAGACCGATGGTTGCGACAGCACATTCTGGGCTCAGGCATGTACTGGTGTCGAATTTTTCTTCGTCGGGGCACCATCGCTAGAGCATCACCGGAGAACCTAACCGGTGGCATTGGGGTTCCGGCGATCAGGGGGCCCGGGGGTGTGCAGACATGATGTGCGATGGGTGCTGGTACTTGGCCCTTATATTGGCCCCTATACCTTATCAAACCTTGAGAACTCACACCCCTTTAAAGAGCATTTGAGATTTTACAGGTTTGCTAGCAGTAGCCATTAAAGTGTCTGAAATGGGGACACTTTTCTCAAATGGTCACAAAATCTTGTACACTTCGAGTTTTTAGCTGAATTTTTTTATGCGTGCCAAAAAAAATACAAGGATCACATCTACCTAGTTTGGGACCAAAACTTCTTCTGAAAAAATTTTAAAAAATCCCAAACCGTAAAAAGTTTTAAAAATCATGAAAAACAGAAAACGAGTCGTCTTGCCATGAAACTTCACGTGAAGGCTTAAGGGACCATTGTATGAATTTACAAGCCATAAAAATGGCATTAGCATGCATAAATATGAAGATGTGCCTAAACCCACCTACCACCCTATCGATCCACGGCTTACGCGTCCCGTCTCTCTGGCCGGCGTAGTTCCCGCCCGCCCGCCCGCTCGTTTCGTCAGTTGGTTTAGGCATACGAAATTCATTCCTAGTCTAAGATCAGACCGAGTCGAGGGTTACGACAGCAGGATCGACAGTGCGCAGAGGGGGACCCGACCGATCCCCGGCTTGCGCATCCTGCCCCTTTGGCCGACTGATCGCCCGCATGCTCGTTTCGTGGGTTGACTTAGGCATACGTAGTTCATTCCCAATCTAAGCATATTGAGTTCATTATAAATCTGAGATCAGATCAGACCGAGGGTTGCGGCAGCACATGCTGGGCTCGAGCATTTGCTGGTGCCGAATTTTTCTTCGTCGGGGCACCATCGTCGGATAACCTGGCCGGTGGCATTGGGGTTCCGAAGATCGGGGGTGCCGGGGGGGGTGTGCGCACATGATGTGCAATGGGTGCTGGTACTTGGCCCTTATATTGGCCCCCTATCCCTCATCAAACCTCGAGAACCCACACCCCCTTAAAGAGCATTCGCGATTTTACAGGTTTGCTGCCAGTAGCCATTAAAGTGTCGAAAATGGGGACACTTTTGTGAAATGGTCACAAAATCTTGTACACTTCAAGTTTTTAGCTGAATTTTTTTGTGCATGCCAAAAAAAAAATACAAGGATCCCGTCTACCAAGTTTGGGGCCAAAAATCCTTCCAAAAAAATTTTAAAAAATCCCGAACCACAAAAAGTTTTGAAAATCGTGAAAAATAGAAAACGAGTCGTCTTGCCATGAAACTTCACGTAAAGGCTTAAGGGACCATTGTATGAATTTACAGGCCATAAAAATGGTGTTGGCACACAGAAATATGAAGATATGCCTAAACCCACCTACCACCTTATCGATCCACGACTTGCGCATCCCGTCTCTCTAGCCGGTATAGTGCCCACCCGCCTGCCCGCTCGTTTCGTCGGTTGGCTTTGGCATACAGAGTTCATTCCCAGTCTAAGATTGAACCAAACTGAAGGTTGCAGCAGCAGGATCGGCAGCACGTAGAAGGGGACTCGGTCGATCCCCGGCTTGTGCATCTCGCCCCTCTGGCCGGCTGAGCACCCGCACGCTCGTTTCATGGGTTGACTTAGGCATACAGAGTTCATTCCCAGTCTAAGATCAGACCGGACCAAGGGTTGCGACAGCACATGCTGGGCTCGGGCATGTGCTGCTGCCGCATTTCTCTTCGCCGAGGCACCATCGTTGGAGCATCGTCGGAGAACCTATCGGTGGCATTGGGGTTCCGGCGACCGGGGGGGTCGGGGGGGTGTGTGCACATGATGTGCGATTTGGTGCTGGTACTTGGCCCTTATATTGGCCCCCTATCCCTCATCAAACCTTGAGGACTCACACCCCCTTAAAGAGCATGTGAGATTTTACAGGTTTGCTGCCAGCAGCCATTAAAGTGTCTTAAATGGGGACACTTTTTTCAAATGGTCACAAAATCTTGTACACTTCGAGTTTTTAGCTGAATTTTTTTATGCATGCCAAAAAAAATACAAGGATCACGTCTACCAAATTTGGGGCCAGAACTCATTCTGAAAAAATTTTAAAAAATCCCGAACTGCAAAAAGTTTCAAAAATCGTGAAAAATAAAAAACATGTCATCTTGCCATGAAACTTCACCTGAAGGCTTAAGGGACCATTGTATGAATTTACAAGCCATAAAATTTGCCGTATTTTTCTTCTTCGGGGCACCATCACCAGAGAACCTGACCGACGGCATTGGGGTTCCGACGATCGAGGGAGCCGACGGGGTGTGCGCACATGACGTGCGATGGGTGCTGGTACTTGGCCCTTATATTGGGCCCCTATCCCTCATCAAACCTTGAGAACTCACACCCCCTTAAAGAGCATTTGAGATTTTACAGGTTTGCTGCTAGTAGCCATTAAAGTGTCTGAAATGGGGACACTTTTTTCAAATGGGCACAAAATCTTGTACACTTCGAGTTTTTAGCTGAATTTTTTTGTGCATGCCAAAAAAAATACAAGGATCATGTCTACCAAGGTTGGGGCCAAAAAACCTTCCAAAAGAATTTAAAAAAATCCCGAACCGCAAAAAGTTTCAAAAATCATAAAAAATAAAAAATGAGTCGTCTTGCCATGAAACTTCACATGAAGGCTTAAGGGACCATTTTATGAATTTACAAGCCATAAAAATGGCATTGGCACATAGAAATATGAAGATGTGCCTAAACCCACCTACCACCCTATCGATCCACGGCTTGCGCATCTCGTCTCTTTGGTAGGCGTAGTGCCCGCCCGCCCGCCCGCTATTCTCATCGGTTGGCTTAGGCATACAGAGTTCATTCCCAGTCTAAGATTGGACCGAACTGAAGGTCGTGGTAGCAGGATCGGTAGCACACAGAGGGGGACCCAGTCGATCCCCGGCTTGCGCATCCCGCCCCTCTGCCCGGTTGAGCGCTCGCACGCTCATTTCGTGGGTTGACTTGGGCATACGGAGTTCATTCCTAGTCTAAGCATACGGAGTTCATTCCCAGTCTAAGATCAGACCAGACCGAGGGTTGCGGTAGCACATGCTGGGCTCGGGCATGTGCTGGTGCCGCATTTTTCTTCGTGGGGCACCATCACCAGAGCATCGTCGGAGAACTTGACCGACGGCATTGGGGTTCCGACGATCGGGGGAACCGGTGTAGGTGTGCGCACATGATGTGTGATGGGTGCTGGTACTTGGCCCATATATTGGCCGCCTATCCCTCATCAAACCTTGAGAACTCACACCCCCTTATAAAGCATTTGAGATTTTATAAGTTTGCTGCCAGTAGCCATTAAAGTGTCTGAAATGGGGCACTTTTTTCAAATGGTCACAAAATCTTGTACAGTTCGAGTTTTTAGCTTAATTTTGTTGTGCATGCCAACAAAAATAGAACGATCACGTTACCAAGTTTGGGGCCAAAACTCCTTCCAAAAAAAGTTTAAAAAATTTTGAACCGTAAAAAGTTTCAAAAATCATGAAAAATAGAAAACGAGTCGTCTTGCCATGAAACTTCACGTGCAGGCTTAAGGGACCATTGTATGAATTTACAAGCCATAAAAATGGCATTGGCATGCAGAAATATGATGATGTGCCTAAACCCCCTACTACCCTATCGATCCACGACTTGCGCATCCCGTCTCTCTGGCCGACGTAGTACCCGCCCTCCTGCCTGCTCATTTCGTCGGTTGGCTTAGGCATACGGAGTTCATTCCCAGTCTAAGATCGATCAGAACGAGGGTTGCAGCAGCACATGCTGGGCTCGGGCATGTGCTGGTGTCGCATTTTTCTTCGTCGGGGCACCATCGCCTGAGAACCTGACCGATTGCATTGGGGTTCCGACGATCGGGGGGGCTGGGGGGTGTGCGCACATGATGTGCGATGGGTGCTGGTATTTGGCCCTAATATTGGCCCCGTATCCCTCATCAAACCTCAAGAACTCACACCCCCTTAAAGAGCATTTGAGATTTTATAGGTTTGCTGCCAGTAGCCATTAAAGTGTCTGAAATGGGGACACTTTTTTCAAATGGTCCCAAAATCTTGTACACTTCGAGTTTTTCCCTGAATTTTTTTGTGCATGCCAAAAAAAATACAAGGATCACGTCTACCAAGTTTAGGGGTCAAAACTCCTTCCCAAAAAATTTTACAAAATCTCGAACCGTAAAAACTTTTAAAAATTATGAAAAATAGAAAATGAGTCGTCTTGCCATGAAACTTCACGTGAAGGCTTAAGGGACCATTGTATGAATTTAGAAGCCAGAAAAATGGCATTGGCATGTAGAAATATGAAGATGTGCCTAAACCCACCTACCACCCTATCGATCCATGGATTGCGCATGCCGTCTCTCTGGCCGACGTAGTGCCCGCCCGCCAGCCTGCCGTTTCGTCGGTTCGATTAGGCATACGGAGTTCATTCCTAGTCTAAGATCAGACCGGACCGAGGGTTGCGGCATCACATATAGGCTCGGGCATGTGCTGGTGCCACATTTTTCTTCGCCAGGTCACCATCGCCGGAGAACCTAATCGACGGCATTGGGGTTCCGACAATCGGGGTCGCCGGGGGGGGTGTGCGCACATTATGTGCGATGGGTGCTGGTACTTGGCCCTTATATTGGCCCCCTAACCCTCATCAAACCTCGAGAACTCACACCCCCTTAAAGAGCATTTGAGATTTTATAGGTTTACTACAGTAGCCATTAAAATGTCTGAAATGGGGACACTTTTTTCAAATGGTCACAAAATCTTGTACACTTTGAGTTTTTACCTGAATGTTTTTGTGCATGCCAATAAAAATACAAGGATCATGTCTACCAAGTTTGGGGCCAAAACTCCCTCCGAAAAAATTTTAAAAAATCTCGAACCGTAAAAAGTTTCAAAAATTGTGAAAAATAGAAAACGAGTCGTCTTCCCATGAAACTTCATGTGAAGGCTTAAGGGACCTTTGTATGAATTTACAAGCCATAAAAATGGCATTGTCGCGTAGAAATATGAAGATGTGCCTCAACCCACCTACCACCCTATCAATCAACGGCTTGCGCATCCCGTCACTCTGGCCGACGTAGTGCCCGCCCGCCCGCCCACCCGCTCGTTTCGTCGGTTGGCTTTGGCATATGGAGTTCATTCCCAGTCTAAGATCGACAGGACCGAGGGTTACGGCAGCACATGCTGGGCTCAGGCATGTGCTGGTGCCGCATTTTTCTTCACCGGGGCACCATCACCGGAGCATCACCGGAGAACCTGACCGGCGGCATTGGGGTTCCGACGATCGGGGGGGCCGGGGGGTGTGCGCACATGATGTGCGATGGGTGCTGGTACTTGGCCCTTATATTGGCCCCCTATGCCTCATCAAACCTTGAGAACTCAAACCCCTTTAAAGAGCATTTGAGATTTTACAGGTTTGCTGCCACTAGCTATTAAAGTGTCTGAAATGGGGACACTTTTTTCAAATGGTCACAAAATCTTGTACACTTCGAGTTTTTAGCTGAATTGTTTTGTGCATGCAAAAAAAAATATAAGGATCACGTTTACCAAGTTTGGGGCCAAAAATCATTCCGAAAAAATTTTAAAAAATCCCGAACCGTAAAAAGTTTAAAAAATCATGAAAAATACAAAACGAGTCGTCTTGCCATGAAACTTCACGTAAAGGCTTAAGGGACCATTGTATGAATTTACAAGCCATAAAAATGGCATTGGCACGTAATAATATGAAGATGTGCCTAAACCCACCTACCACTTTATCGATACACGGCTTGCGCTTCCCATCTCTCTGGCCGGCGTAGTGCTCGCCCGCCCGTCAGCCTACTCGTTTTGTCGGTTGGCTTAGGCATACGGAGTTCATTCCCAATCAAAGATCAGATTGGACCGAGGGTTACGGCAGCAAGATTGGCAGCAAGCAGAGGGGGACCCGGTCGATCCCCGACTTGCGCATCCCGCCCTCTGGTCGACTGAGCGCCCGCACGCTCGTTTTGTGGATTGACTTAGGCATACAGAGTTCATTCCCAATCTAAGATCGGACCAGACTGAGGGTTGCGGTAGCACATGCTGGCCTTGGGCATGTGCTGGTGCCACATTTTTCTTCATCGGGGCACCATCGCCAGAGCATCGTCGGAGAACCTGACCGGCGACATTGGGGTTCCGTCGATCGGGGGGGCCGGGGGGTGTGCACACATGATGTGCGATGGGTGATGGTACTTGGCCCTTATATTGGCCCCCTATCCCTCATCAAACCTCGAGAACTCGCACCCCTAAAAGAGCATGTGAGATTTTACAGGTTTACTGCCAGTAGCCATTAAAGTGTCTGAAATGGGGACACTTTTTTCGAATGATCACAAAATCTTGTACACTTTGAGTTTTTAGCTGAATGTTTTTGTGCATGCCAACAAAAATACAAGGATCGCGTCTACCAAGTTTGGGGCAAAAACTCCCTCTGAAAAAATTTTAAAAAATCCCGAACCACAAAAAGTTTTGAAAATCGTGAAAAATAGAAATCGAGTCGTCTTGCCATGAAACTTCATGTGAAGGCTTAAGGGACCATTGTATGAATTTACAAGCCATAAAAATGGCATTGGCAAGCAAAAATATGAAGATGTGCCTAAACCCACCTACCACCCTATCGATCAATGGCTTGCTTATCCCGTCTCTCTGGCCGGCGTAGTACCCGCCCGCGCGCCTACTCGCTCGTTTCATCAGATGGCTTAGGTATACAGAGTTCATTCCTTGTCTAAGATCGGATTGGACCGAGGGTTGCGGTAGCATGATCGGTAGCACACAGAGGGGGATCAGACCGAGGGTTGCGACAGTAAGATCGGCAGACTGATCCCCGGCTTGCACATCCTGCCCCTCTAGCCGGCTGAGCGCCTGCACGCTCGTTTTACGAGTTGACTTAGGCGTACGGAGTACATTCCCAGTCTATGATCAGACCGAATCGAGGGTTGCGGTAGCACATGCTGGGCTCGGGCATGTGCTGGTGCCGTATTTTTTTTCACCGGGGCACCATCGCCAGAGCATCACCGGAGAACCTGATTAGCGGCATTGGGGTTCCGACGATCGGGGGGGCCGGGGGGTGTGCGCACATGATGTGCGATGGGTACTGGTACTTGGCCCTTATATTGGCCCCCTATCCCACATCAAACATCGAGAACTCACACCCCCTTAAAGAGCATTTGAGATTTTACAGGTTTGCTGGCAGTAGCTATTAAAGTGTCTTAAATGGGGGCACTTTTTTCAAATGGTCACAAAATCTTATACACTTCGAGTTTTTAGCTTAATTTTTTTGGGCATGCCAGAAAAAATACAAGGATCACGTCTACCAAGTTTGGGACCAAAACTTCTTCCAAAAAAATTTTAAAAGATCCCGAACCGTAAAAAGTTTCAAAAATCGTGAAAAATAGAAAACGAGTCGTCTTGCCATGAAACTTCACGTGAAGGCTTAAGGGACCATTGTATGAATTTACAAGCCATAAAAATGGCATTGGCAAGAAAAAATATGAAGATCTGCCTAAACCCACCTACCACCCTATCAATCCACGGCTTGCGCATCCCGTCTCTCTGGCCGGCGTAGTGCCCGCCCGATCGCCCGCACGTTTCGTCAGTTGGCTTAGGCATACGGAGTTCATTCCCAGTCTAAGATCAGACTGGATCAAGGGTTGTGGCAGCATGCAGAGGGGGACCCGGCCGATCTTCGGCTTTCGCATCCTGCCCCTATGGCCAGCAAAGCGCCCGCATGTTCGTTTCGTGGGTTGACTTTGGCATACGGTGTTCATTCCCAGTCTAAGCATACGGAGTTCATTCAGAGTCTAAGATCGAACCAGACCGAGGGTTGCGGCAGCACATGCTGGGCTCAGGCATGTGCTGGTGCCGCATTTTTCTTCACCGGGGCACCATCACCGGAGCATCGTCGGAGAACCTGACCGGCGGCATTGGGGTTCCGGTGATCGGGGGATCCGGGGGGGGTGTGCGCACATGATGTGTGATGGGTGCTGGTACTTGGCCCTTATATTGGCCCCCTATCCCTCATCAAACCTCCAGAACTCACACCCCCTTAAAGAGCATTTTAGATTTTACAGGTTTACTGTCAATAGCCATTAAAGTGTCTGAAATGGGGACACTTTTTTCAAATGGTCACAAAATCTTGTACACATTGAGTTTTTAGCTGAATTTTTTTGTGCATGCCAACAAAAATACAAGGATCACGTCTACCAAGTTTGGGGCCAAAACTCCTTCCGAAAAAAGTTTAAAAAATCCTGAACCGTAAAAAGTTTTGAAAATCGTGAAAAATAGAAAACGAGTTGTCTCGCCATGAAACTTCACGTGAAGGCTTAAAGGACCATTGTATGAATTTACAAGCCATGAAAATGGCATTGGCATGCAGAAATATGAAGATGTGCCTAAACCAGCCTGCCACCCTATCAATCCACGGCTTGCGCATCCCGTCTCTCTGGACGGCGTAGTGCCCGCCCGCCCGCCTGCTTACTCGTTTCGTCGGTTGGCTTAGGCATACGGAGTTCATTCCCAGTCTAAGATCGAACCGGACCGAGGGTTGCAGTAGCAAGATCGGTAGCAGGTAGTGGGGGACCCTTTTGATCCCTGACTTGCACATCCCGCCCCTCTGGCCGGCTGAGCATCTGCACGCTCATTTTGTCGGTTGACTTAAGCATACGGAGTTCATTCCCAGTCTAAGCATACGGAGTTCATTCCCAGACTGAGATCGGACTAGACCAAGGGTTGCGACAGCACATGCTGGGCTCGAGCATGTGCTGGTGCCGCTTCATCGGGGCACCATCGCAAGAGCATCCCCGGAGAACCTGACCGACGACATTGGGGTTCCGATGATCGGGGCGGCCGAGGGGGTGTATGCACAGGATGTGCGATGGGCACTGATACTTAGCCATTATATTCGCCCCCTATCCCTCATCAAACCTGGAGAACTCACACCTCCTTAAAGAGCATTTGAGATTTTACAGGTTTGCTGCCAGTAGCCATTAAAGTGTCTGAATTCGGGACACTTTTTTCAAATGGTCACAAAATATTGTACACTTCGAGTGTTTAGCTGAATTTTTTTGTGCATGCCAACAAAAATACAAGGATTACATCTACCAAGTTTGGGGCCAAAACTCCTTCCGAACAAATTTTAAAAAATCCAGAACCGTAAAAAGTTTTGAAAATCGTGAAAAATAAAAAACGAGTCGTCTTGCCATGAAACTTTGCGTGAAGGCTTAAGGGAGCATTGTATGAATTTACAAGCCATAAAAATGGCATTTGCACATAGAAATATGAAGATGTGCCTAAACCCACCTACCACCCTATTGATCCACGACTTGCGCATCCCGTCTCTCTGGCCGGCGTAGTGCCCGCCTGCCCGCTCGTTTCGTCGGTTGCCTTAGGCATAAGGAGTTCATTCCTAGTCTAAGATCAGACTGGACTGAGGGTTGCGGTAGCAAGATCGACAGCATGTAGAGGGGGACCCGATTGATCCCAGGCTTGCGTATCCCGCCCCTCTGGCCAGCTGAGTGCCCGTACCTCATTTCATGGGTTGACTTAGGCATACGGAGTTCATTCCCAGTCTAAGCATACAGAGTTCATTCCCAGTCTAAGATCAAATCAGACCAAGGGTTGCGGCAACACATGCTGGGCTCGGGCATGTGCTGGTGCCACAGTTTTCTTCGTCGGGGCACCATCGCCTGAGCATCGCCAAAGAAACTGACCGGCGGCATTAGGTTTCTGGCGATCGAGGGGGTCGAGGCGGGGGTGTGCGCACATGATGTGCGATGGGTGCTGGTACTTGGCCCTTATATTGGCCCCCTATCCCTCATCAAACCTCGAGAACTCACACCCCCTTAAAGAGCATTTGAGATTTTACAGGTTTGCTGCCAGTAGCCATTAAAGTGTCTGAAATGGGGACACTTTTTTCAAATGGTCACAAAATCTTGTACACTTCAATTTTTTAGCTGAATTTTTTTGCGCATGCCAAAAAAAGTACAAGGATCACGTCTACCAAGTTTGGGGCCAAAACTCCTTCCAAAAAAATTTTAAAAAATCCCGAACCAAAAAAAGTTTCAAAAATCTTGAAAAATAGAAAACGAGTCATCTTGCCATGAAACTTCACGTGAAGGCTTAAGGGACCATTGTATGAATTTACAAGCCATAAAAATGGCTTTGGCACATAGAAATATGAAGATGTGCCTAAACCCACTTACCACCTTATCGATCCATGGCATGAGCATCCCGTCTCTCTGGCCGGCGTAGTGCCTGTCCGCCCGCCCGCGCGCTCGTTTATCGGTTGGCTTAGGCATACGCAGTTCACTCCCAATCTAAGATCGGATCAGATCGAGGGTTGCGGTAGCACATGCTGGGCTCAAGCATGTGCTGGTGCCAGATTTTTCTTCGTCGGGGCACCATCGTCGGAGCATTGCCGGAGAACCTGACCGGTGGCATTGGGGTTCCGACGATCGGGGGGTGTGCACACATGATGTGCGATGGGTGCTGGCACTTGGCCCTTATATTGGCCCCCTATCCCTCATCAAACCTCGAGAACTCACACCCCCTTAAAGAGCAATTAATATTTTACAGGTTTGCTGTCGGTAGCCAATAAAGTGTTTGAAATGGTGTCACTTTTTTCAAATGGTCACAAAATCTTGTACATTTTGAGTTTTTAGCTGAATTTTTTTTTTACGTGCCAATAAAAATACAAGGATCATGTCTACCAAGTTTTGGGCCAAAACTCCTTCCGAAAAAATTTAAAAAAATTTTGAACCACAAAAAGTTTCAAAAATCGTCAAAAATAGAAAACGAGTCATCTTGCCATGAAACTTCACGTGAAGGCTTAAGTGACCATTATATGAATTTACAAGCCATAAAAATCTCATTGGCATGCAGAAATATGAAGATGTGCCTAAACCCACCTACCACCCTATCGATCCGCCCGCCCGCCCGCCCGCTCGTTTCGTCGGTTGGCTGAGGCATACGGAGTTCATTCCCAGGCTAAGATTAGACCAGACTGAGGGTTGCGGCAGCAAGATCAGCAGTACACAGAGGGGGACCCGACCGATCCCTAGCTCGCGCATCCCACCCCTCTGGCCGACTGAGCGCCCGCACGCTCGTTTCGTGGGTTGACTTAGGCATACGGAGTTCATTCCCAGTCTCAGATCAAACCGGATCGAGGGTTACGGTAGTAGATGCTGGGCTCGGGCATGTGCTGGGGCCACATTTTTCTTCGACGGGGCACCATCGTCGGAGCATCGCCGAAGAACCTGATCGACGGGACTGGGGTTCCGGTGATCGGGGGGGCCGAGGGGTGTGCGCGCACATCATGTGCGATGGGTGCTGGTACTTGGCCCTTATATTGGCCCCCTATCCCTCATCAAACCTCGAGAACTCACACCACCTTAAAGAGCATTTGAGATTTTACAGGTTTGCTGCCAGTAGCCATTAAAGTGTCTGAAATGGGGACACTTTTTTCAAATGGTCAAAAAATCTTGTACACTTCGAGTTTTTAGCTGAATTTTTTTGTGCTTGCCAACAAAAATACAAGGATCATGTCTACCAAGTTTGGGTCCAAAACTCCTGCCGAAAAAAGTTTAAAAAATCCCGAACCGTAAAAAGTTTCAAAAATCTTAAAAAATAAAAAATGAGTCATCTTGCCATGAAACTTCACGCGAAGGTTTAAGCGACCATTTTATCAATTTACAAGCCATAAAAATCATATTGGCATGCAGAAATATGAAGATGTGCCTAAACCAACCTACCACCCTATCGATCCATGGCTTGCGCATCCCGTCTCTCCGGCCGGTGTAGTGCCCGCCCACCCACCCGCTTGTTTCATTCCCAGTCTAAGCATACGGAGTTCATTCCCAGTCTAGGATCGGACCGAACCGAGGGTTGTGGTAGCACATGCTGGGCTCAGGCATGTGCTGGTGTCACATTTTTCTTCACCGGGGCACCATTACCGGAGCATCGCCGGAGAACTTGATCGACGGCATTGGGGTTCCAACGATCAGGGGGGCCGGGAGGGTGTGCTCACATGATGTGCGATGGGTGCTGGTACTTGGCCCTTATATTGGCCCCCTATCCCTCATCAAACCTCGAGAACTCACACCCCCATAAAGAGCATTTGAGATTTTGCAGGTTTACTGCCAGTAGCCATTAAAGTGTCTGAAATGGGGACACTTTTTTCAAATGGTCATAAAATCTTGTACACTTCGAGTTTTTAGCTGCATTTTTTTGTGCATGCCAAAAAAATTACGTGGATCACGTCTACCAAGTTTGGGGCTAAAACTCCTTTCGAAAAAAGTTTAAAAAATCCCAAACCGTAAAAAAGTTTTGAAAATCGTGAAAAATAGAAAACGAGTTGTCTTGCCAAGAAACATCACGTGAAGGCTTAAGGGACCATTGTATGAATTGACAAGCCATAAAAATGGCATTGGCATGCGGAAATATGAAGATGTGCCTAAACCCACCTACCACCCTATCGATCCACAGCTTGCGCATCCCGTCTCTCTGGTCGGCGTAGTGCCTGCCTGTTCGCTCGTTTCGTCGGTTGGCTTAGGCATACGGAGTTCATTCCCTATCTAAGATTGGATGGGACCAAGGGTTGTGGCAACAGGATCAGTAGCACGCAGAGGGGGACCCGGTCGATCCCCGGCTTGCGCATCCCGCTCCTCTAGCTAGCTGAGCGCCCGCCCGCACGCTCGTTTCGTGGGTTGACTCAGGCATATGGAGTTTGTTCCCAGTCTAAGCATATGGAGTTCATTCCCAGTCTAAGATCGAACCGGACTGAGGGTTACGGCAGCACATGCTGGGCTCGGGCATGTGCTGGGGCCGCATTTTTCTTCGTCGGGGCACCATCACCGAAGCATCGCCAGAGAACCTGACCGGCTGTATTGGGGTTCCGGTGATCGAGGGGGTCGGGGGGTGTGCGCGCACATGATGTGGGATGGGTGCTAGTACTTGGCCCTTATATTTGCCCCCTATCCCTCATCAAACCTTGAGAACTCACACCACCTTAAAGAGCATTTGAGATTTTATAGGTTTACTGCCAGTAGCCATTAAAGTGTCCGAAATGGGGACACTTTTTTCAAATGGTCACAAAATCTTGTACATTTCGAGCTTTTAGCTGAATTTTTTTGTGCATGCCAAAAAAAATACAAGGATCACGTCTACCAAGTTTGGGGCCAAAAAACCTTTCGAAAAAATTTTAAAAAATCCCGAACCGTAAAAAGTTTTAAAAATCGTGAAAAATAGAAAACGAGTCGTCTTGCCATGAAACTTCACGTGAAGGCTTAAGGGACCATTGTATGAATTTACAAGCCATAAAAATGGCATTGACATGCAGAAATATGAAGATGTACCTAAACCCACCTACCACGCTATCGATTCAGAGCTTGCGCATCCCGTCTCTCTGGCCGATGTAGTGCCCGCCTGCCCGTCTGCCCGTTCGTTTCATTGGTTGGCTTAGGCATACGGAGTTCATTCCCATTCTAAGATTGGACCAGACTGAGGGTTGCGGTAGCAGGATTGGCAACATGCAGAGGAAGACCCGACCGATCCCCGGCTTGCGCATCCCGCCCCTCTGGTCGGTTGAGCACCCATACGCTCGTTTCGTGGGATGACTTAGGCATACGGAGTTCATTCCCAGTCTAAGCAAACGGAGTTTGTTCCCAGTCTAAGATCAGACCGGACCGAGGGTTGCAGCAGCACATGCTGGGCTCTGGCATGTGTTGGTGCCGCATTTTTCTTCGCCGGGGCACCATCACCGGAGAACCTGACCGGCGGCATTGGGGTTCCGATTATCAGGGGGCCGGGGGGTGTACGCACATAATGTGCGATGGGTGCTGGTGCTTGGCCCTTATATTGGCTCCCTATCCCTCATCAAACCTCAAGAACTCACACCCCTTAATGAGCATTTGAGATTTTACAGGTTTGCTGCCAGTAGCCATTAAAGTGTCTAAAATGGGGACACTTTTTTCAAATGGTCACAAAATCTTGTACACTTCGTGTTTTTGCTGATTTTTTTTTGTGCATACCAAAAAAAATACAAGGATCACGTCTACGAAGTTTAGGACCAAAAATCTTTCCGAAAAAATTTTAAAAAATCCTGAACCGCAAAAAGTTTCAAAAATCATGAAAAATAGAAAATGAGTCGTCTTGCCATGAAACTTCACGTGAAGGCTTAAGGGACCATTGTATGAATTTAAAAGGCATAAAAATGGCATTGGCATGCAAAAATATGAAGATGTGCCTAAACCCACCTATCACCCTATCGATCCACGGCTTGCGCATCCCGTCTCTCTGGCCGACGTAGTGCCCGCCCGCTCGCCCGCCCGCTCGTTTCATCGGTTGGCTTAGGCATACGAAGTTCATTCCCAGTCTAAGATCGAAGCCAACCGAGGGTTGCGATAGCACATACTGGGGTCGGGCATGTGCTGGTGCCGCATTTTTCTTCACCGGGGCACCATCGCCGGAGAACCTGACCGGTGGCATTGGGGTTCCGGCGATCAAGGGGGCCGGTGGGGTGTGCGCACATGACGTGTGATGGGTGCTGGTAGTTGGCCCTTATATTGGCCCCCTATCCCTCATCAAACCTCGAGAACTCACACCCCCTAAAAGAACATTTCAGATTTTACAAGTTTGCTGCCAGTAGCCGTTAAAGTGTCTGAAATGGGGACACTTTTTTCAAATGGTCACAAAATCTTATACACTTCGAGTTTTTAGCAGAATTTTTTTATGCATGCCACAAAAAATACAAGGATCACGTGTACCAAGTTTGGGGCCAAAACGTCTTCCGAAAGAATTTTAAAAAATCCCGAACCGCAAAAAGTTTCAAAAATCATGAAAAATAAAAAACGAGTCGTCTTGCCATCAAACTTCACGTGAAGGCTTAAGGGACTATTGTATGAATTTACAAGCCATAAAAATTGCATTGGCAAGCAAAAATATGAAGATGTGTCGAAACCCACCTATCACCCTATCGATCCACGGCTTGCGCATCCCGTCTCACTGGCTGGCGTAGTGCCCGCCCACCCGCTCGTTTCGTCGGTTGGCTTAGGCATACGGAGTTAATTCCCAGTCTAAGATCGGACCAAACCAAGGGTTATGGCAGCAAGATCAGCAGCACGCAGAGGAGGACCCGACCGATCCTCGACTTGCGCATCCCACCCCTCTGGCCTGCTGAGCGCCCGCACGCTCGTTTCGTGGGTTGACTTAGGCATACGAAGTTCATTCCCAGTCTAAGCAAACAGAGTTCATTCCCAGCTAAGATCGGACCGGACCGAGGGTTACGGCAGCACATGCTGGGCTCGGGCATGTGCTGGTGCCGCATCTTTCTTCGCTGAGGCACCATCGTCGGAGCATCATTGGAGAACCTGACCGGTGGCATTGGGGTTCCGACGATCGGGGGGCCGGGGTGGTGTGCGCACATAATGTGCGATGGGTGCTTGTACTTGGCCCTTATATTGGCCCCTTATCCCTCATCAAACCTCGAGAACTCACACCCCCTTAAAGAGCATTTGAGATTTTGCAGGTTTGCTGCCAGTAGCAATTAAAGTGTCTGAAATGGGGACACTTTTTTCAAATGGTCACAAATCTTGTACACTTTCGAGTTTTTAGCTGATTTTTTTGTGCATGCCAAAAAAAATACAAGGATCACGTCTACCAAGTTTGGGGCCAAAACTCCTTCCGAAAAAATTTTGAAACATCCCGAACCGCAAAAAGTTTTAAAAATCGTGAAAAATAGAAAACGAGTCGTCTTGCCATGAAACTTCACGTGAAGGCTTAAGGGACCATTGTATGAATTTACAAGTCATAAAAATCGCATTGGCATGCAGAAATATGAAGATGTGCCTAGACCCACCTACCACCCTATCGATCCACGGCTTGTGCATCCCGTCTCTCTAGCCGATGTAGTGCCCACCCGCTCGCTCAGCCGCTCGCCCGCTCGCCCGCTCATTTTATCAGTTGGCTTAGCCATACGGAGTTCATTCCCAGTCTAAGATTGGATCAGACCAAGGGTTGCGGCAGCAGGATCGACAACATGTAGAGGGGGACCCGATCGATCCCCGGCTTGTGCATCCCGCCCCTCTGGCCGACTAAACGCCCGCACGCTCGTTTCATGGGTTGACTTAGGCATACGGAGTTCATTCCCAATCTAAGATTGGACGGGACCGAGGGTTGCGTTAGCACATCCTGGGCTCGGACATGTGCTGGTGCCGCATTTTTCTTCGTCGGGGCACTATCACCGGAGCATCGTCGGAGAACCTGACTGACGGCATTGAGGTTCCGACGATCGAAGGGGCCGGGGGGTGTACGCACTTGATGTGCGATGGGTGCTGGTACTTGGCCCTTATATTGGCCCCCAATCCCTCATCAAACCCGAGAACTTGCACCCCCTTAAAGAGCATTTGAGATTTTACAGGTTTGCTGCCAGTAGCCATTAAAGTGTCTGAAATGGGGACACTTTTTTCAAAGGGTCAGAAAATTGTGTACACTTCGAGTTTTTATCTGACTTTTTTTGTGCATGGCAACAAGAATACAAGGATCACGTCTACCAAGTTTGGGGCCAAAACTCCTTCTGAAAAAAGTTTAAAAAATCCTGAACCGTAAAAAGTTTTGAAAATCGTGAAAAATAAAAAATGAGTTGTCTTGCCATTAAACTTCACGTGAAGGCTTAAGGGACCATTGTATGAATTTACAAGCCATAAAAATGGCATTGGCACGTAGAAATATGAAGATGTGCCTAAACCCACCTACCACCCTATCGAGACAGGGCTTTCGCATCCCGTCTCTCTGGCCGGCGTAATGCCCGCCCGCCCACCTACCCCCCCGCTCATTTCGTCGGTTGGCTTAGTAATCCGAAGTTCATTCCCAGTCTAAGATTAGATCGGACTGAGGGTTGCGGTAGCAGGATCTGCACCACGTAGAGGGGGACCTGACCGATCCCCGGCTTGAGCATCCCGCCACTCTGGCCGGCTGAGCGCCCGCCCACTTGTTTCGTGGGTTGACATAGGCATATGGAGTTCATTCCCAGTTTAAGATCGGACCGATCTGAGGGTTGCGGCAGCACATGCTAGCCTCAGTCATGTGCTGGTGCCACATTTTTCTTCGTCAGGGCATCATCGCCGGAGCATCACCGGAAAACCTGACCGACGGTATTGGTGTTCCGGCGATCGGTGGGGTCGGGGGGGGTGTGCGCAGATGATGTGTGATGGGTGCTGGTACTTGGCCCTTATATTGGCCCCCTATCCCTCATCAAACCTCGAGAACTCACACCCCTTTAAAGAGAATTTGAGATTTTACAGGTTTGCTGGCAGTAGCCATTAAAGTGTCTGAAATGGGGACACTTTTTTCAAAAGGTCAAAAAATCTTGTACACTTCAACTTTTTAGCTGAATTTTTTGTGCATGCCAACAAAAATACAAGGATCACGTCTACCACGTTTGGGGCCAAAACTCCTACTAAAAAATTCCGAACCTCAAAAAGTTTTGAAAATCATAAAAAATAGAAAATGAGTCGTCTTGCCAGGAAACTTCATGTGAGGGCTTAAAGGCCCATTGCATGAATTTACAAGCCATAAAAATGGCATTGGCCGGCAGAAATATGAAGATGTGCCTAAACCCACCTACCACCCTATCGATCCACGGCTTGCGCATCCCGTCTCTCTGGCCGATGTAGTGCCCGCCCACCCGTCCGCTCGTTTCGTCGGTTGGCTTAGGCATCCGGAGTTCATTCCCAGTCTAAGATCAGACCGGACCGAGGGTTGCGGTAGCAGGATCCGCACCACATAGAGGAGGACCCGACCGATCCCCGGCTTGAGCATCCCGCCCCTCTGGCCGGCTGAGCGCCCGCACACTCATTTCGTGGGTTGACTTAGGCATATGGAGTTCATTCCCAGTTTAAGATCGGACCGATCTGAGGGTTGCGGCAGCACATGCTAGGCTCAGTCATGTGCTGGTGCCACATTTTTCTTCGTCAGGGCATCATCGTCGGAGCATCACCGGAAAACCTGATCGACGGTATTGGTGTTCTGGTGATCGGTGGGGTCGGGGGGGTGTGCGCACATGATGTGCGATGGGTGCTGGTACTTGGCCCTTATATTGGCCCCCTATCCCTCATCAAACCTCGAGAACTCACACCCCTTTAAAGAGAATTTGAGATTTTATAGGTTTGCTGGCAGTAGCCATTAAAGTGTCTGAAATGGGGACACTTTTTTCAAAAGGTCAAAAAATCTTGTACACTTCAACTTTTTAGCTGAATTTTTTTGTGCATGCCAACAAAAATACAAGGATCACATCTACCAAGTTTGGGGCCAAAACTCCTACTAAAAAATTTCGAACCGTAAAAAGTTTTGAAAATCATAAAAAATAGAAAACGAGTCGTCTTGCCAGGAAACTTCATGTGAGGGCTTAAGGGCCCATTGCATGAATTTGCAAGCCATAAAAATGGCATTGGCCGGCAGAAATATGAAGATGTGCCTAAACCCACCTACCACCCTATCGATCCACGGCTTGCGCATCCCGTCTCTCTGGTCAATGTAGTGCCCACCCACCCGTCCACTCGTTTCGTCGGTTGGCTTAGGCATACGGAGTTCATTCCCAATCTAATATCGGACCAGACCGAGGGTTGTGGCAGCAGGATCGACAGCACATAGAGGGGGGCCCGATCGATCCCCAGCTTGCGCATCCTGCCCCTTTGGCCGGCTGAGCACCTGTCCGCTCGTTTCGTGGGTTGACTTAGGCATACGGAATTCATTCCCAGTCTAAGCATACGGAGTTCATTCCCAGTCTAAGACCAAATCAGACCGAGGGTTGTGGCAGGACATGCTGGGCTCGGGCATGTGCTGGGGCCGCATTTTTCTTCGTCGGGGCACCATCGCCGGAGCATCGCCAGAGAACCTGACCGGCTGTATTGGGGTTCCGGTGATCGAGGGGGTCGGGGGGTGTGCGCGCACATGATGTGGGATGGGTGCTAGTACTTGGCCCTTATATTTGCCCCCTATCCCTCATCAAACCTCGAGAACTCACACCCCCTCAAAGAGCATTTGAGATTCTACAGGTTTGCTGTCAGTAGCCATTAAAGTGTCTAAAATGGGGACACTTTTTTCAAATGGTCACAAAATCTTGTACACTTTGAGTTTTTAGCTGAATTTTTTTGTGCAAGCCAACAAAAATACAAGGATCACATCTACCATGTTTAGGGCCAAAAATCCTTCCGAAAAAATTTTAAAAAATCTCAAACCGTAAAACATTTCAAAAATGATGAAAAATAGAAAACGAGTCGTCTTCCCATGAAACTTCACATGAAGGCTTAAGGGACCAATGTATGAATTTACAAGCCATAAAAATGGCATTGGCATGCAGAAATCTGAAGATGTGCCTAAACCCACCTACCACCCTATCAATCCATGGCTTGTGCATCCCGTCTCTGTGGCTGGCGTAGTGCCCGCCCGTCCGTACATTTCATCAGTTGGCTTAGGCATACGTAGTTCATTTCCAATCTAAGATCGAACCGGACCAAGGATTGTGGCAGTAGGATCGGCAGCACGCAGAGGGGGACCCGACCGATCCCCGGCTTACGCATCTCACGCCTATGGTCGGCTGAACGCCTGCACACTCATTTCATTGGTTGACTTACGCATACAGAGTTCATTCCCAGTCTAAGATCAGACCAGACCGAGGGTTACGATAGCACATGCTGGGCTCGGGCATGTGCTGGTGCCGTATTTTTCTTCATCGGGGCACCATCACCAGAGAACCTGATCGACGACATTGGGGTTCAGGCGATCGGGGGTCCGAGGGGGGTGTGCGCACGTGATGTGCGATGGGTGCTGGTACTTGGCCCTTATATTGGCCCCCTATCCCTCATCAAACCTTGAGAACTCACACCCCCTCAAAGAGCATTTGAGATTTTATAGGTTTACTCCCAGTAGCCATTAAAGTATCTGAAATGGGGACACTTTTTTCAAATGTTCACAAAATCTTGTACACTTCAAGTTTTTAGCTGATTTTTTTTGTGCATACCAACAAAAATACAAGAATCACGTCTACCAAGTTTGGAGCCAAAACTCCTTCCGAAAAAATTTTAAAAAATCTTGAACCGTAAAAACTTTCAAAAATCATGAAAAATAGAAAACGAGTCATCTTGCCATGAAACTTCACATGAAGGCTTAAGGGACCATTGTAAGAATTTACAAGCCATAAAAATGGCGTTGGCACACAGAAATATGAAGATGTGCCTAAACCCACCTACCACCCTATCGATCCACGGCTTGCGCATCCAGTCTCTCTGGTCGACGGAGTGCCCGCCTGCCCGCCCGCCCGTTCGTTTCGTCCTTCGGCTTAGGCATACGGAGTTCATTCCCTGTCTCAGATTGGATCTTACTGATGGTTGGGGTAGCAGGATCGGCAACATGCAGAGGGGGTCCCGACCGATCCCCGACTTGCACATCCCGCCCCTCTGGTCGACTGAACGTCCGCACACTCGTTTCGTGGGTTGACTTAGGCATACGGAGTTCATTCCTAGTCTAAGCATACAGAGTTCATTGCCAGTCTAGGATCAGAGCGGATCGAGGGTTGCGACAGCACATGCTGGGCTCGGGCATGTGCTGGTGCCGGATTTTTCTTCGTCGGGGTACCATCGTCGGGGCATCGTCAGAGAACCTGACCGGCGGCGTTGGGGTGTCGGTGATCGGAGGGCCGGGGGGGCTGTGCGCACATGATGTGCGATGTGTGCTGGTACTTGGCCCTTATATTGGCCCCTATCCCTCATCAAACCTCAAGAACTCACACCCCCTTAAAGAGCATTTGAGATTTTACAGGTTTGCTGCCAGTAGCCATTAAAGTGTCTGAAATGGGGACATTTTTTTCAAATGGTCACAAAATCTTGTACACTTCGAGTTTTTAGCTGATTTTTTTTGTACATGCCAACAAAAATACAAGGATCACGTCTACCAAGTTTGGGGCCAAAACTCCTTCTGAAAAAATTTTAAAAAGTCCCGAATTGTAAAAAGTTTCAAAAATCGTGAAAAAAAGAAAACGAGTCGTCTTGCCATGAAACTTCACGTGAAGGCTTAAGGGACCATTGTATGAATTTACAAGCCATAAAAATGGCATTGGCATGTAGAAATAGGAAGATGAGCCTAAACCCACCTACTACCCTATTGATCCACGGCTTGCGCGTCTCGTCTCTCTGGGCGACGTAGTGCCCGCCTGCCTGCCTGCCCGCTCATTTTGTCGGTTGGCTTAGGCATACGAAGTTCATTCCCAGTCTAAGATAGGACCGAACTGAGGGTTGCGGCAGCAGGATCGGCAGCACGCAGAGGGGGTCCCGATCAAACCCCGGCTTGCGCATCCCGCCTCTCTGGCCGACTGAGCGCTCGCACACTCGTTTCGTGGGTTGACTTAGGCATATAGAGTTTATTCCTAGTCTAAGCATACGGAGTTCATTGCCAGTCTAGGATCGGACCGGACCGAGGGTTGTGGTAGCACATGCTGGGCTCGGGCATGTGCTGCTGTCGTATTTTTCTTCGTCGGGGCATCGTCAGAGAACCTGACCGACGGCGTTGGGGTGTCGGTGATCGGGGGGGCCGGGGGGTGTGCGCATATGATGTACGATGGGTGCTGGTACTTGGCCCTTATATTGGCCCCCTATCCCTCATCAAACCTCGAGAACTCACAAAAAGTTTTGAAAATTGTGAAAAACAGAAAATGAGTCATCTTGCCATGAAACTTCACGTGAAGCCTTAAGGGACCATTGTATGAATTTAGAAGCCATAAAAATGGCATTGGCACACAGAAATATGAAGATGTGCCTAAACCCACCCACCACCCTATCGATCCACGGCTTGCGCATCCTGTCTCTCTGGCCGACGTAGTGCCCGCCCGCCCGTCCACATGGACATTTGGTTGGTTGGCTTAGGCATACGAAGTTCATTCTCAGTCTAAGATTGGACCGGACCGAGGTTTTGGCAGCACATGCTGGGCTCGGGCATGTGCTGGTGCCGCATTTTTATTCGTCGGGGCACCATCGCCAGAGCATCACTGGAGAACCAGAACGGCAGCATTAGGGTTCCGACGATCGGGGGGGCCAGGGGGTGTCCGCACATGATGTGCGATCGGTGCTAGTACTTGGCCCTTATATTGGCCCCCTATCCCTCATCAAACCTTGAGAACTCACACCCCCTTAAAAAGCATTTGAGATTTTACAAGTTTGCTGCCAGTAGCGATTAAAGTGTCTGAAATGGGGACACTTTTTTCAAATGGTCACAAAATCTTGTACACTTCGAGTTTTTAGTTGAATTTTTTTGTGCATGCCAACAAAAATACAAGGATCACATCTACCTTGTTTGGGGCCAAACTCCTTCTGAAAAAATTTTAAAAAATCCCGAACCACAAAAAGTTTCAAAAATCGTGAAAAATAGAAAACGAGTCGTCTTGCCATGAAACTTCATGTGAAGGCTTCAGGGACCATTGTATGAATTTACAAGCCATAAAAATGGCATTGGCATGCAGAAATATGAAGATGCGCCTAAACCCACCTACCACCCTATCGATCCTCGGCTTGCACATTCCATCTCTTTGGTCGGCGTAGTGCCCTTCTACCCGCCCGCCCGCTCGTTTCATCGGTTGGCTTAGGCATACGGAGTTCATTCCCAGTCTAAGATTGGATCGGACCGATGGTTACGGCAGCAAGATCGATAGCATGCAGAAGGCGACCCGACCGATCCCCAGCTTGCACATCGCGCCCCTCTGGCCGGGGGAGCACCCGTACGCTCGTTTCGTGGGTTGACTTAGGCATACGGAGGTCATTCCCAGTCTAAGCGTACTTAGTTCATTCCCAGTGTAAGATCAAATCAGACCAAGGGTTGTGGCAGCACATGCTGGGCTCGGGCATGTGATGGTGTCGTATTTTTCTTCACCGGGGCACCATCGCCGGAGCATCATTGGAGAACCTGACTGACGGCATTGGGGTTCCGATGATCGGGGGGGTCGGGGGGGTGTGCGCACATGATGGGCGATGGGTGCTGGTACTTGGCCCTTATATTGGCCACCTATCCCTCATCAAACCTTGAGAACTCACACCCCCTTAAAAAGCATTTGAGATTTTACAGGTTTGCTGGCAGTAGCCATTAAAGTGTCTGAAATGGGGACACTTTTTTCAAATGGTCACAAAATCTTGTACACTTCGAGTTTTTTGCTGAATTTTTTTGTGCTAGCCAACAAAAATACAAGGATCACGTCTACCAAGTTTGGGGCCAAAACTCCTTCTGAAAAAATTTTAAAACATCCCGAACCGCAAAAAGATTTAAAAATTATGGAAAATGGAAAACGAGTTGTCTTGCCATGAAACTTCACGTGATGGCTTAAGGGACCATTGTATGAATTTACAAGCCATAAAAATGGCATTGGAATGTAAAAATATGAAGATGTGCCTAAACCAACCTACCACCATATCGATCCACGGCTTGCGCATCCCGTCTCTTTGGTCGGCATAGTGCCCTCCTGCCCGCCCACCCGCTCGTTTCGTCGGTTGGCTTAGGCATACGGAGTTAATTCCCAGTCTAAGATTGGATCGGACCGAGGGTTACGACAGCAGGATCGATAGCACGCAGAGGGCGACCTGATCGATCCTTGGCTTACGCATTGCACCCCTCTAGCCGACTGAGCACCCGTACGCTCGTTTTGTGGGTTGACTTAGGCATACGGAGGTCATTCCCATTCTAAGCATACTTAGTTCATTCCCAGTGTAAGATCAAACTGGACCAATGGTTGCGGTAGCACATGCTGGTGTCGATTTTTCTTCGTCGGGGCACCATAGTCGGAGAACCTGACCGACGCCTTTGGGGTTCCGACGATCGGGGGGGCCGGGGGGGTGTGTGCACATGATGTGCGATTGGCGCTCGTACTTGGCCCTTATATTGGCCCTCTATCCCTCATCAAACCTCAAGAACTCACACCCCCTTAAAGAGCATTTGAGATTTTACAGGTTTGCTGCTAGTAGCCATTAAAGTGTCTAAAATAGGGACAATTTTTTCAAATGGTCACAAAATCTTGTACACTTCGAGTTTTTAGCTCATTTTTTTTGTGCATGCCAACAAAAGTACAAGGATCACGTCTACCAAGTTTGGGGCCAAAACTCCTTTTGAAAAATTTTAAAAAATCCCGAACCGTAAAAAGATTTAAAAATCGTGAAAAATGGAAAACGAGTTGTCTTGCCATGAAACTTCACGTGACGGCTTAAGGGACCATTGTATGAATTTACAAGCCATAAAAATGGCATTGGCACGTAATAATATGAAGATGTGCCTAAACCCACCTACCACCCTATCGATCCACGGCTTGCGCATCCCGTCTCTTTGGTCGGTGTAGTGCCCTCCTGCCCGCCCGTCCGCTCGTTTCGTCGGTTGGCTTAGGCATACAGAGTTCATTCCCAGTCTAAGATCGGATCGGACCAAGGGTTATGGCACCAGGATCGACAACACGCAGAGGGTGACCCAACCGATCCCCGGCTTGCGCATCGCGCCCCTCTGGCCGGTTGAGCACCCGTACATTCGTTTCATGGGTTGACTTAGCCATACGGAGGTCATTCCCAGTCTAAGCGTACTTAGCTCATTCCCAGTGTAAGATCAAACCGGACCAAGGGTTGCGGCAGCACATGCTGGGCTCAGGCATGTGCCGGTGTCGTATTTTTCTTCACCAGGGCACCATCGCCGGAGCATCGCCGGAGAACCTGACCGACAGCATTGAGGTTCTGGCGATCGGGGGGGCCGGGGGGTGTGCGCACATGATATGCGATGGGTGCTGGTACTTGGCCCTTATATTGGCCACCTATTCCTCATCAAACCTCGAGATTTCACACCCCCTTAAAGAGCATTTGAGATTTTACAGGTTTGCTTCCAGTAACCATTAAAGTGTCTTAAATTGGGACACTTTTTTCAAATGGTCACAAAATCTTGTACACTTTGAGTTTTTAGCTGAATTGTTTTGTGCAAGCCAACAAAAACACAAGGATCACGTCTACCAAGTTTGGGGCCAAAACTCCTTCCGAAAAAATTTTAAAAAATCTCGAACCGTAAAAAGTTTCAAAAATCATGAAAAATAGAAAACGAGTCATCTTGCCATGAAACTTCATGTGAAGGCTTAAGGGACAATTGTATGAATTTACAAGCCATAAAAATGGCATTGGCACACAGAAATATGAAGATGTGCCGAAACCAACCCACCACCCTATCGATCCACGGCTTGTGCATCTCGTCTCTCTGGCCAGCGTAGTGCCCACCCGTCCGCCCGCTCGCTCATTTCGTGGGTTGGCTTAGGCATATGGAGTTCATTCCTAGTCGAAGATCAGATCAGACCAAGGGTTGCGGTAGCAAGATCGGTAGCACGCAGAGGGGGACCCGATCGACCCCTGGCTTACGCATCCCGCCCCTCTGGCCGACTGAGCACCCGCACGCTTGTTTCATAGGTTAACTTAGGCATACGGAGTTCATTCTCAGTCTAAGCATATGGAGTTCATTCCCAGTCTAAGATCGGACCGGATCAAGGGTTGGGGCAGCACATGCTGGGCTCGGGCATGTGCTGGTGCCGTATTTTTCTTCGTCGGGGCACCATCGTCGGAGAACTTGACCGACGGCATTGGGGTTCCTGTGATCGGGGGGGCCGGGGGGCGTGCGCTCATGATGTGCGATGGGTGCTGGTACTTGGCCCTTATATTGGCCCCCTATCCCTCATCAAACCTCGAGAACTCACACCCCCTTAAAGAGCATTTGAGATTTTATAGGTTTGCTGCCAATAGCCATTAAAGTGTATGAAATGGGGACATTTTTTTCAAATGGTCACAAAATCTTGTACACTTTGAGTTTTTAGCTGAATTTTTTTTGTGCATGCCAGCAAAAATACAAGGATCACGTCTACCAAGTTCAGGGCCAAAACTCCTTCTAAAAAAGTTTAAAAAATCACGAACCATAAAAAGTTTCAAAAATCGTGAAAAATAGAAAACGAGTCGTCTTCCCATGAAACTTCACGTGAAGGCTTAAGGGACAATTGTATGAATTTACAAGCCATAAAAATGTCATTGGCACGTAGAAATATGAAGATGTGCCTAAACCCACCTACCACCCTATCGATCCACGGCTTGTGCATCCCGCCTCTCTGGCCGGCGTAGTCCCCGCTAGCCCGCCCGCCCGTTCCTTTCGTTGGTTGGCTTAGGCATACGGAGTTCATTCCCAGTCTAAGATTGGATCGAACCAAGGGTTGCAGTAGCAAGATCGACAGCACGCTGAGGGGGACTCGCTCCCACCCCTCTGGCCGACTGAGCGCCCGCACGCTCTTTTCGTGTGTTGACTTAGGCATACGGCGTTCATTCCCAGTCTAAGCATACGGAGTTCATTCCCAGTCTAAGATCGGACTGGACCGAGGGTTGCGGCAGCACATGCTGGGCTCGAGCATGTGCTGGTGCCGTATTTTTCTTCACCGGGGCACCATCGTCGGAGAACTTGACCGGAGGTATTAGGGTTCCGACGATCGGGCGGGCCAGGGGGAGTGCGCACATTATGTGCGATGGGTGCTGGTACTTGGCCCTTATATTGGCCCCCTATCCCTCATCAAACCTTAAGAACTCACACCCCCTTAAAGAGCATTTGAGATTTTAGAGGTTTGCTACCAGTAGCCATTAATGTGTCTGGAATGGGGACACCTTTTTCAAATGGTCACAAAATCTTGTTCACTTCGGGTTTTTAGCTAAATTTTTTTGTGCATGCCAACAAAAATTCATGGATCACGTCTACCAAGTTTGGGGCCAAAACTCCTTCTGAAAAAATTTTAAAAAATCCCAAACCGTAAAAAGTTTCAAAAATTGTGAAAAATATAAAATGAGTCGTCTTGCCATGAAACATCACGTGAAGGCTTAAGGGACCATTGTATGAATTTACAAGCCATAAAAATGTCATTCCCAGTCTAAGATCAGACCGGACTGAGGGTTGTGGTAGCACATGCTGGGCTCAGGCATGTGCTGGTGGCACATTTTTCTTTACCGGGGCACCATCGTCGGAGCAATGCCGGAAAACCTGATCGGATGCATTGGGGTACCGACAGCATTGCGGTTCCTACGATCGGGGGGCCGGGGGGTGTGCACACATGATGTGCGATGGTTGCTGGTACTTGGCCCTTATATTTACCCCTTATCCCTCATCAAACCTTGAGAACTCACTCCCCCTTAAAGAGGATTTGAGATTTTATAGGTTTGCTGCCAATAGCCATTAAAGTGTCTGACATGGGGATATTTTATTCAAATGGTCACAAAATCTTGTACACTTGAGTTTTTAGCTTAATTATTTTGTGCATGCCAACAAAAATACAAGGATCACGTCTACCAAGTTCAGGGCCAAAACTCCTTCCGAAAAAATTTTAAAAAATCCCAAACCGTAAAAAGTTTCAAAAATCATGAAAAATATAAAACGAGTCATCTTGCCATAAACATCACGTGAAGGCTTAAGGGACCATTGTATGAATTTACAAGCCATAAAAATGTTATTGGCACATAGAAATATGAAGATGCGCCTAAACCCACCTACCATCCTATCGATCCATGGCTTGCGCATCACGCCTCTCTGACCGGCGTAGTGTCCGCCAGCCCGTTCGCCCGCTCCTTTCGTTGGTTGGCTTAGGCATACGGAGTTCATTCCCAGTCTAAGATCAGACCAGACCAAGGGTTGCAGCAGTAGGATCGGCAGCATGCTGAGGGGGACCCGGTCGATCCCTGGCTTGCGCATCCCGCCCCTCTGGCCGACTGGGCGCCCGCACGCTCTTTTCGTGTGTTGACTTAGGCATACGGAGTTCATTCCCTATCTAAGCATACGAAGTTCATTCCCAGTCTAAGATCGGACCGGACCAAGGGTTGCGGCAGCACATCCAGGGCTTGGGCATGTGCTGGTGCCACATTTTTCTTCGCCGGGGCACCATCATCGGAGAACCTGACCGGCGACATTGTGGTTCCGGTGATCGGGGGGGCCGGGGGGTGTGCGCACATGATGTGCGATGGGTGCTGGTACTTGGCCCTTATATTGGCCCCCTATCCCTCATCAAACCTCGAGAACTCACACCCCCTTAAAGAGCATTTGAGATTTTACAAGTTTGCTGCCAGTAGCCATTAAAGTGTCTGAAATGGGGACACTTTTTTCAAATGGTTACAAAATCTTGCACACTTTGAGTTTTTAGCTGAATTTTTTTGTGCATGCCAACAAAAATACATGGATCACGTCTACCAAGATTGGGGCCAAAACTCCTTCCGAAAGAATTTTAAAAAATCTTGAACCGTAAAAAGTTTCAAAAATCATGAAAAATAGAAAACAAGTCGTCTTGCCATGAAACTTCACGTGAAGGCTTAAGGGACCATTGTATGGATTTATAAGGCATAAAAATGGTATTGGCATGTAGAAATATGAAGATGTGCCTAAACCCACCTACCACCCTATCAATCCACGGCATGCGCATCCCGTCTCTCTGGCCGACGTAGTGCCCGCCCGCCCACTCGTTTCGTTAGTTGGCTTAGGTATGCGGAGTTCATTCCCAGTCTAACATCAGACCAGATCGAGGGATGTGGCAGCAAGATCGGCAGCACGCAGAGGGGGACCCGGTCGATCCCTAGCTTACGCATCCTGCCCTTCTGGCTGGCTGAACGCCCGCACGCTCGTTTCGTGGGTTAACTTAGGCATACAGAGTTCATTCCCAGTTTAAGCATACGGAGTTCATTCCCAGTCTAAGATCAGACCGAACTGAGGGTTACGGCAGCAGGATCGACAGCACGTAGAGGGGGACCCAGCTGATCCCCGGCTTGCGCATCCCGCGCTTCTGGCCGGCTAAGCGCCCGTAAACTTATTTCATGGGTTGATTTCGGCTTACGGAGTTCATTCCCAGTCTAAGCATACGGAGTTCATTCCCAGTCTAAGATCAGATTGAACCAAGGGTTGCAGTAGCACATGTTGGGCTCGGGCATGTGCTGGTGCCGCATTTTTCTTCCCTGGGGCACTATCGCCAAAGCATCACCGGAGAACCTGATCGACGGCATTGGGGTTCCGACGATCAGGGGGGCCGGGGGGTGTGCGCACATGATGTGCGATGGGTGCTGGTACTTGGCCCTTATATTGGCCCCCTATCCCTCATCAAGCCTTGACAACTCACACCCCCTTAAAGAGCATTTGAGATTTTACAGGTTTGCTGCCAGTAGCCTTTAAAGTGTCTGAAATGGGGACACTTTTTCCAAATGGTGACAAAATCTTGTACATTTTGAGTTTTTAGCTGAATATTTTTGTGCCTACCAACAAAAATACAAGGATCACGTGTACCAAGTTTGGGGGCAAAAATCCTTTCGAGAAAATTTTAAAAAATCTCGAACTATAAAAAGTTTTGGAAATCCTGAAAAATAAAAAACGAGTCATGTTGCCATGAAGCTTCACGTGAAGGCTTAAGGGACCATTGTATGAATTTACAAGCCATAAAAATGGCATTGGCACGTAGAAATATGAAGATGTGCCTAAACCCACCTACCACCCCATCGATCCACGGCTTGCGCATCCCGTCTCTCAAGCCGGCGCAGTGCCCGCCTGCCCGCCCGCTCGTTTCGTCGGTTGGCTTAGGCATACGGAGTTCATTCCCAGTCTAAGATCGGACCGGATTGAGGGTTGTGGCAGCAGGATCAGCAGCACACAGCGGGCGACCCGGTCGATCCCTGGCTTGTGCATCCTGCCCCTCTAGTCGGCTGAGCGCCCGCACGCTTGTTTCGTGGGTTGACTTAGGCATACGGAGTTCATTCCCAGTCTAAGATCGGACCGGACCGAGGGTTGCGGCAGCACATGCTGGGCTCGGGCATGTGCTAGAGCCGTATTTTTCTTTACCGGGGCACCATCGTCGGAGCATCGCCGGAGAACCTGACCGATGGCATTGGGGTTCCGATGATCGAGGGGGCCAAGCGGGGGGAGGTGCGCACATGATGTGCAATGGGTGCTGGTACTTGGCCCTTATATTGGCCCCCTATGCCTCATCAAACCTCGAGAACTCACACCCCCTTAAAGAGCATTTGAGATTTTACAGGTATGCTGCCAGCAGCCACTAAAGTGTCTAAAATGGGGACATTTTTTTCAAATGGTCGCAAAATCTTGTACACTTTGAGTTTTTAGCTGAATTTTTTTGTGCCTGCCAACAAAAATACAAGGATCACGTGTACCAAGTTTGGGGGAAAAAATCCTTTCGAGAAAATTTTAAAAAATCTCGAACCGTAAAAAGTTTTAAAAATCGTAAAAAATAGAAAACGAGTCATGTTGCCATGAAGCTTCACGTGAAGGCTTAAGGGACCATTGTATGAATTTACAAGCCATAAAAATGGCATTGGCACGTAGAAATATGAAGATATACCTAAACCAACCTACCACCCTATCGATCCACGACTTGCGCATCCCGTCTCTCTGGCTGGCGTAGTGCCCGTCTGCCCGCCCGCCCGCTTGTTTTGTCAGTTGGCTTAGGCATATGGAGTTCATTCCAAGTCTAAGATCAGACAGGACCGAGGGTTGCGGTAGCAGGATCGGTAGCACGTAGAGGGGGACCCGACTGATCCCCGGCTTGCGTATCCCGCCCCTCTGGGCGGCTGAGCGCCCGTACACTCGTTTCTTGGGTTGACTTAAGCATACAGAGTGCATTCCCTGTCTAAACATACGGAGTTCATTCCTAGTTTAAGATCGGACCGGACCGAGGGTTGCGGCAGCACATGCTGAGCTCGAGCATGTGCTGGTGCCACATTTTTCTTCATCGGGGCACCATCGTCGGAGCATCGTCGGAGAACCTGACTAGCGACATTGGGGTTCCGGAGATCAGGGGGGTCGGGGGGGTATGCGCACATGATGTGTGATGGGTGCTAGTACTTGGCCCTTATATTGGCCCCCTATCCCTCATCAAACCTCGAGAACTCACACCCTGTCTCTCTGGCCGGCGTAGTGCCCGCCCACCCGCTCATTTCGTTGGTTGGCTTAGGCATACGGAGTTCACTCCTAGTCTAAGTTTAGACTGGACGGAGGGTTGCTGCAGCAGGATTGGCAGCACACAGAGGAGGACCCGACCGATCCCCAGCTTGCGCATCCCCCCCTCTGGCCGGCTGAGCCCCCGCACGCTCGTTTCGTGGGTTGACTTAGGCATACGGAGTTCATTCCCAGTCTAAGATCAGACCGGACCGAGGGTTGCAGCACATGCTGGGCTTGGGCATGTGCTGGTGCCGCATTTTTCTTCGTTTGGGCACCATCGCCGGAGAACCTGACCGACGGTATTGGGGTTCCAACGATCGGGGGGGCCGGGGGGTTTAGGCACATGATGTGCGATGGGTGCTGGTACTTAGCCCTTATATTGGCCCCCTATCCCTCATCAATCCTCGAGAACTCACACCCCCTTAAATAGCATTTGAGATTTTACAGGTTTGCTGCCAGTAGCCATTAAAGTGTTTGAAATGGGGACAGTTTTTTCAAATGGTCACAAAATCTTGTACACTTCGAGTTTTTAGCTGAATTTTTTTGTGCGTACCAAAAAAAATACAAAGATCATGTCGACCAAGTTTGGGGCTGAAACTCCTTCCAAAAAAATTTTAAAAAATCTCGAACCGTAAAAGGTTTCAAAAATCATGAAAAATAGAAAACGAGTCGTCTTGCCATGAAACTACACGTGAAGGCTTAAGGGACCATTGTATGAATTTACAAGCCATAAAAATGGCATTGGAACATAGAAATATGAAGATTTGCCTAAACCCACCTACCACCCCATCGATCCACGGCTTACGCATGCCGTCTCTCTGGCCGGCGTAGTGCCCGCCCGCCTGCTCGTTTCGTTGGTTGGCTTAGGCATACGGAGTTCATTGCTAGTCTAAGGTCAGACTAGACGGAGGGTTGCTGCAGCAAGATTGGCAGCACACAGAGGGGGACCCGATCGATCCCCACCTTGCGCATCCTACCCCTCTGGCCGGCTGAGCCCCCGCACGCTCGTTTTGTGGGTTGACTGAGGCATACAAAGTTCATTCCCAGTCTAAGCATACGGAGTTCATTCCCAGTCTAAGATCAGATCGGATCGAGGGTTGCGACAGCACATGCTTGGCTCGGGCATGTGCTGCTGTTGCATTTTTCTTCGTCGGGGCACCATCGTCAGAGCAACGTCGGAGAACCTGATCGGCGGCATTGGGGTTCCTGCGATCGGGGGACCCAGGGGGTATGCACACATGATGTGCGATGGGTGCTGGTACTTGGCCCTTATATTGGGCCCCTATCCCTCATCAAACCTCGAGAACTCACACCCCTTATTGAGATTTTACAGGTTTGCTGCCAGTAGCCATTAAAGTGTCTAAAATGGGGACACTTTTTTCAAATGGTCACAAAATCTCGTACACTTCGAGTTTTTAGCTAAATGTTTTTATGCATGCCAACAAAAATACAAGGATCATGTCTACAAAGTATGGGGCCAAAACTCCTTCCAAAAAAATTTTAAAAATCCCGAACCGCAAATAGTTTCAAAAATCATGAAAAATAGAAAACGAGTCGTCTTGCCATGAAACTACACGTGAAGGCTTAAGGGACCATTGTATGAATTTACAAGCCATAAAAATGGCATTGGAACATAGAAATATGAAGATTTGCCTAAACCCACCTACCACCCCATCGATCCACGGCTTACGCATGCCGTCTCTCTGGCCGGCGTAGTGCCCGCCCGCCTGCTCGTTTCGTTGGTTGGCTTAGGAATACGGAGTTCATTGCTAGTCTAAGGTCAGACTAGACGGAGGGTTGCTGCAGCAAGATTGGCAGCACACAGAGGGGGACCCGATCGATCCCCACCTTGCGCATCCTACCCCTCTGGCCGGCTGAGCCCCCGCACGCTCGTTTCGTGGGTTGACTGAGGCATACAAAGTTCATTCCTAGTCTAAGCATACGGAGTTCATTCCCAGTCTAAGATCAGATCGGATCGAGGGTTGCGACAGCACATGCTTGGCTCGGGCATGTGCTGCTGTTGCATTTTTCTTCGTCGGGGCACCATCATCAGAGCAACGTCGGAGAACCTGATCGGCGGCATTGGGGTTCCTGCGATCGGGGGACCCAGGGGGTATGCACACATGATGTGCGATGGGTGCTGGTACTTGGCCCTTATATTGGGCCCCTATCCCTCATCAAACCTCGAGAACTCACACCCCCTTATTGAGATTTTACAGGTTTGCTGCCAGTAGCCATTAAAGTGTCTAAAATGGGGACACTTTTTTCAAATGGTCACAAAATCTCGTACACTTCGAGTTTTTAGCTAAATGTTTTTATGCATGCCAACAAAAATACAAGGATCATGTCTACAAAGTATGGGGCCAAAACTCCTTCCAAAAAAATTTTAAAAATCCCGAACCGAAAATAGTTTCAAAAATTGTGAAAAATAGAAAACGAGTCGTCTTGCCATGAAACTTCACGTGAAGGCTTAAGGGACCATTGTATGAATTTACAAGCCATAAAAACGGCATTGGCATGAAAAAATATGAAGATGTGCCTAAACCCACCTACCACCCTATTGATACATGACTTGCATATCCCGTCTCTCTGGCCGACGTAGTGCCCGCCCGCCCGCTCGTTTCGTCGATTAGCTTAGGCATACAGAGTTCATTCCCAGTATAAGATCGGACTGGACTGAGGGTTGCGGCAACAGGATCGACAGCACGTAGAGGGGGACTCGCGTGACCCCTGGTTTGCGCATCCCGACCCTCTGGCCGGCTGAGCGCCCGCACGCTTGTTTCGTGGGTTGACTTAGGAATACGAAGTTCATTCCCAGTCTAAGCATATGAAGTTGATTCCCAGTCTCAGATTGGACCAGACCGAGGGTTACGGTAGCACATACTGGGCTCGGGCATGTGCTGGTGCCGTATTTTTCTCCGTTGGGGCTCCATCATCGGAGCATCGTCGGAGAACCTGACCGACGGCATTGGGGTTCCGACGATCGGGGGTGCCGGGGGGTGTGCGCACATGATGTGCGATGGGTGCTGGTACTTGGCCCTTATATCGACCCCCTATCCCTCATCAAACCTTGAGAACTCACACCCCCTTAAAGAGCATTTGAGATTTTACAGGTTTGCTGCTAGTAGCCATTAAAGTGTCTGAAATGGGGACACTTTCTTCAAATGGTCACAAAATCTTGTAAACTTCGAGTTTTTAGCTGAATTTTTTTGTGCGTGCCACCAAAAATACAAGGATCACGTCTACCAAGTTTGGGGCCAAAATGCCTTCTGAATAAATTTTAAAAAATCCCGGACCGCAAAAAGTTTCAAAAATCAAAAAAATAGAAAACGAGTCGTCTTGCCATGAAACTTCACGTGAAGGCTTAAGGGTCCATTCTATGAATTTGCAAGTGCTAAAAATGGCATTGGCATGCAGAAATATGAAGATGTGACTAAACCCACCTACCACCCTATCGATTCACGGCTTGCGCATCCTGTTTCTCAAACCGACATAGTGCTCGCCCGCCCGCCCGCCTGCTCGTTTCGTCAGTTGGCTTAGGCGTATGGAGTTCATTCCCAGTCTAAGCATACAGAGTTCTTTCCCAGTCTAAGATTGGATCGGACCGAGGGTTACGGCAGCACATGCTGGGCTCGGGCATGTGCTGGTTTTGCATTTTTCTTCATCGGGGCACCATCGTCGGAGCATCGTCGGAGAACCTGACCGGCGGCATTGGGGTTCCAACGATCGGAGGGGCCGGGGCGGTGTGCGCACATCATGTGTGATGGGTGCTGGTACTTGGGCCTTATATTGGCCCCCTATCCCTCATCAAACCTCGAGAACTCACACCCCCTTAAAGAGCATTTGAGATTTTATAGGTTTGCTGCCAGTAGCCATTAAAGTGTCTGAAATGGGGACATTTTTTTTAAATGGTCACAAAATCTTGTACACTTCGAGTTTTTAGCTGAATTTTTTTGTGCATACCAAGAAAAATACAAGGATCACGTCTATCAAGTTTGGGGCCAAAACTCCATTTGAAAAAATTTTTAAAAATCTTGAACCGCAAAGAGTTTCAAAAATCATGCAAAATAGAAGACGAGTCGTCTTGCCATTAAAACTTCACGTCAAGGCTTAAAGGACCATTGTATGAATTTACAAGCAATAAAAATGGCATTGGCATGCAGAAATATGGAGATGTGCCTAAACCTACCTCCCTATCGATCCACAGATTGCGCATCACGTCTCTCTGGCCGACGTAGTACCCGCCCGCCTGCCCGCTCGTTTGGTCTGTTGGCTTAGGCATACGGAGTTCATTCCCAGTCGAAGATCGGACTGGACCGAGGGTTACGACAGCACATGCTGGGCTCGGGCATGTGCTGGTGCTGCATTTTTCTTCGACGGGTTACCATCGCCAGAGCATCGCAGGAGAACCTGACCGACGGCATTGGGGTTTCGACGATTGGGGGGCCGGGGGGGTGTGCACACATGATGTGCGATGGGTGCTGGTACTTGGCCCTTATATTGGCCCCCTATCCCTCATCAAGCCTTGAGAACTCACACCTCCTTAAAGAGCATTTGAGATTTTATAGGTTTGCTGCCAGTAGCCATTAAAGTGTCTGAAATGGGGACACTTTTTTCAAATGGTCACAAAATCTTGTACACTTCGCGTTTTTAGCTGAATTTTTTTGTGCATGCCAACAAAAATACAAGGAACACGTCTACCATGTTTGGGGCCAAAACTCCTTCCGAAACAATTTTAAAAAATCTCGAACCGCAAAAAGTTTTGAAAATCGTGAAAAATAGAAAACGAGTCGTCTTGCCATGAAACTTCACATGAAGGCTTAAGGGACCATTGTATGAATTTACAAACCATAAAAATGGCATTGGCATGCAGAAATATGAAGATGTGCCTAAACCCACCTACCACCCTATCGATCCACGGCTTGTGCATTCCGTCTCTTTCGCCGACGTAGTGCCCACTCGCCCGCTTGTTTCGTCGATTGGCTTAGGCATACGGAGTTCATTCCCAGTCTAAGATCAGATCAGACCAGACTGAGGGTTGCGGCAACAGGATCGGCAGCACGCAGAGGGGGACTTGGTCGATCCCTGGTTTGCGCATCCCACCCCTCTGGCCGACTGAGCGCCCGCACGCTTGTTTTGTGGGTTGACTTAGGCATACGAAGTTCATTCCCAATCTAAGATCGGACTGGACTGAGGGTTGCGACAGCACTTGCTGGGCTCGGGCATGTGCTGGTGCTACATTTTTCTTCGTCGGGGCACCATCGTCAGAGCATCACTGGAGAACTTGATCGGTGGCATTGGGGTTCCGACGATCGGGGGGCCCGGGGGGGTGTACGCATATGATGTGCGATGGGTGCTGGTACTTGGCCCTTATATTGGCCCTTATATGGCATTGGCACGCAGAAATATGAAGATGTGCCTAAACCAACCTACCACCCTATCGATCCACGACATGCGCATCTTGTCTCTCTGGCCGACGTAGTGCTCGCCCGCCTGCCCGCCTGCTCGTTTCGTCGGTTGGCTTAGGCATACAGAGTTCATTCCCAGTCTAAGATCAGACTGGGTCGAGGGTTGGGGCAGCAGGATCGACAGCACATAGAAGGGGACCCGGTCGATCCCTGGCTTGTGCATCCCGCCCTTCTGGCCGGTTGAGCGCCCGTACGCTCGTTTCATGGGTTGACTTTGCCATACGGAGTTCATTCCCAGTCTAAGCATACGAAGTTCATTCCTAGTCTAAGATCAGATCAGACCGAGGGTTGCAGCAGCACATGCTGGGCTCGAGCATGTGCTGGTGCCACATTTTTCTTCGTCGGGGCACCATCGTCGGAGCATCGTTGGAGAACCTGACCGGTAGCATTAGGGTTCCGGCGATCGAGGGGGCCGAGGGGGGGTGTGCGCACATGATGTGCGATGGGTGCTGGTACTTGGCCCTTATATTGGCCCCCTATCCCTCATCAAACCTCGAGAACTCACACCCCATTAAAGAGCATTTGAGATTTTACAGGTTTGCTGCCAGTAGGCATTAAAGTGTCTGAAATGGGGACACTTTTTTCAAATGGTCTCAAAATCTTGAACACTTCGAGTTTTTAGCTGAATTTTTTTGTGCATGCCAACAAAAATACAAGGATCACTTCTACCAAGTTTGTTGCCAAAACTCCTTCTGAAAAAATTTTAAAAAATCCCAAGCATCAAAATGTTTCGAAAATCATGAAAAATAGAAAACGAGTCGTCTTGCCATGAAACTTCACGTGAAGGCTTAAGGGACCGTTGTATGAATTTACAAGCCATAAAAATGGCATTGGCACACAGAAATATGAAGATGTGCCTAGACCCATCTACCACCCTATCGATCCACGGCTTGCGCATCCCTTCTCTCTGGCCGGCGTAGTGCCCGCCCGTCTGCCCTCCCGCTCATTTCATCAGTTGCATTGGGCATACGGACTCATTTCCAATCTAAGATCAGATCGGACCGAGAGTCACGGCAGCAGGATCGGTAGTACGTAGAGGGGGACTCGATCAATCCTCAGCTTACGCATCCCGCCCCTCTAGCTGGCTGAGCGCCCGCACGCTCATTTCGTGTGTTGACTTTTTTCATTCCCAGTCTAAGATCAGACACTTTTTTCAAATGGTCACAAAATCTTGTACACTTCAAGTTTTTAGCTGATTGTTTTTGTGCATGCCAACAAAAATACAAGGATCACGTCTACCAAATTTGGGGCCAAAACTCCTTTCGAAAAAATTTTAAAAAATCCCAAACTGCAGAAACTTTCGAAAATCATGAAAAAAAGAAAAGGAGTCGTCTTGCCATGAAACTTCACGTGAAGACTTAAGGGACCATTGTATGAATTTACAAGTCATAAAAATGGCATTGGCATGCAGAAATATGAAGATGTGCCTAAACCCACCTACCACCCCACTGATCCATGGCTTGCGCATCCCGTCTCTCTGGCCGGTGTAGTGCCCGCCCGCCCGCCTGCTCGTTTCGTCGATTGGCTTAGGCATACAGAGTTCATTCCCAGTCTAAGATTGGACCAGACCGAGGGTTGTGGTAGCAGGATCGGCAGCACCCAGAAGGGGACCCGACCGATCCTCAGCTTGTGCATCCCGCCCCTCTGGTCGGGTGAGCGCCTGCACGCTCGTTTTATGGGTTGAGTTAGGCATACAGAGTTCATTCCCAGTCTAAGCATAAGGAGTTCATTCCCAGTCTAAGATTGGACTGGATCAAGGGTTGCGACAACACATGCTGGGCTCGGGCATGTGCTAGTGCCACATTTTTCTTCATCGGGGCACCATCACCAAAGCATCGTCGGAGAACCTGACCGGTGGCATTGGGGTTCTGGCGATCGGGGGGGGCGGGGGGGTGTGCGCACATGATGTGCAATGGGTGCTGGTACTTGGCCCTTATATTGGCCCCCTATCCCTCATCAAACCTCGAGAACTCACACCCCCTTAAAGAGCATTTGAGATTTTACAGGTTTACTGCCAGTAGCCATTAAAGTTTTTGAAATGGGGACACTTTTTTCAAATGGTCACAAAATCTTGTACACTTCGAGTTTTTAGCTGAATTTTTTTGTGCATACCAACAAAAATACAGGCATCACGTCTACTAAATTTGGGGCCAAAACTCCTTTCAAAAAAATTTTCAAAAATCCTGAACGGCTAAAATTTTTGAAAATCGTGAAAAATAGAAAATGAGTCTTCTTGCCACGAAACTTTATGTGAAGTCTTAAGGGACCATTGTATGAGTTTACAAGCCATAAAAATGGCAATGGCATGCAGAAATATGGAGATGTGCCTAAATCGACCTACCACCCTATCGATCCACGGCTTGTGCATCTTATCTCTCTGGCAGGCGTAGTGCCCGCCTGCCCGCCCACTCGTTTCGTCGGTTGGCTTAGGCATACGGAGTTCATTCCCAGTCTAAAATAGGACCAGATCGAGGGTTGCGGCAGCAGGATCGGCAGCATGTAGAGGGGGACTTGTCGATCCTCGACTTGCGCATCCCGCCCTCTAGCGACTGAGCGCCCGTGCGCTCGTTCCGTGGGTTGACTTAGGCATACGGAGTTCATTCCCAGACTAAGCATACGGAGTTCATTCCCAGACTAAGATCGGATAGGACCGAGGGTTGCAGTTGCAAATGTTGGGCTCGGCCATGTGCTGGTGCTGCATTTTTCTTCGCCGGGGCACCATCGTCGGAGAACCTGACCGGCGACATTGGGGTTTTGACGATCAGGGGGGCCGAGGGGGGTGTGCACACATGATGTGCAATGGGTACTGGTACTTGGCCCTTTTATGGGCCCCCTATCCCCCATCAAATCTCGAGAACTCACACCCCCTTAAAGAGCATTTGAGATTTTACAGGTTTGCTGCCAGTAGCCATTAAAGTGTCTAAAATGGGGACACTTTTTTCAAATGGTCACAAAATCTTGTACACTTCGAGTTTTTAGCTGAATTTTTTTGTGCATAGCAAAAAAAATACATGGATCACGTCTACCAAGTTTGGGGCCAAAACTCCTTCCAAAAATTTTTTCAAAAATCCCAAACCGTAAAAAGTTTTGAAAATCGTGAAAAATAAAAAACGAGTCGTCTTGCCACGAAACTTCACGTGAAGGCTTAAGGGACCATTGTATGACTTTACAAGCCATAAAAATGGCAATGGCATGCAGAAATATGGAGATGTGCCTAAACCCACCTACCACCCTATCGATCCACGGCTTGCACATCCCGTGTCTCCGGTCGGCGTAGTGCCCGCCCGCCCGCCCGCTTGTTTCGTCGGTTGGCTTAGGCATACGGAGTTCATTCCCAGTCTAAGATAGGACCAGACCGGGGGTTGTGGCGGCAGGATCGGCACCACGTAGAGTGGGACCTGGCCGATCCCCGGCTTGCGCATCCCGCCCCTCTGGCCGGCTGAGCGCCCGCGCGCTCGTTTTGTGGGTTGACTTAGGCATATGGAGTTCATTCCCAGTCTAAGCATACGAAATTCATTCCCAGACGAAGATCGGATCAGACCGAGGGTTACGGCAGCACATGCTGGGCTCGGGCATGTGTTGGTGCCGTATTTTTCTTCACCGGGGCACCATCATCAGAGAACCTGACCGGCGGCATTGGGGTTCCGACGATCAGGGGGCCGGGGGGGTGTGCACACATGATGTGTGATGGGTGCTGGTACTTGGACCTTATATTGGCCCCCTATCCTTCATCAAGCCTTGAGAAATCACACCCCCTTAAAGAGCTTTTGAGATTTTACAGGTTTGCTGCGAGTAGCCATTAAAGTGTTTGAAATGGGGACACTTTTTTCAAATGGTCACAAAAACTTGTACACTTCGAGTTTTTAGCTGAATTTTTTTGTGCATGTTAAAAAAAATACAAGGATCACATCTACCAAGTTTGGTGCAAAAAATCCTTCCAAAAAAATTTAAAAAAATCCCGAACCGCAAAAAGTTTTAAAAATCGTGAAAAATAGAAAACGAGTCGTCTTGCCATGAAACTTCACGTGAAGGCTTAAGGGACCATTGTACAAATTTACAAGCCATAAAAATGGCATTGGCACGTAGAAATATGAAGAAGTGCCTAAACCCACCTACAACCCTATCGATCCATGGCTTGCGCATCCCATCTCTCTGGCTGGCATAGTGCCCGCCTGCCCGCTCGACTGCCCGCCCGACTGCCCACTCGTTCCGTCGGTTGGCTTAGGTGTATGGAGTTCATTACCAGTCTAAGATCAGACCGGACCGAGGGTTGCGGCAGCAACATCAGTAGCACAGAGAGGGGGACCCGGTCGATCCCCGACTTACGCATCCCGCCCCTCTGGCCTGCTGAGTGCCCGTACACTTATTTCGTGGGTTGACTTAGGCATACGGAGTTCATTCCCAGTCTAAGCATACGGAGTTCATTCCCACTTTAAGATCTGACCGGACCAAGGTTTGCGGGAGCACATGCTGGGCTCGAACATGTGCTGGTGCTGCATTTTTGTTCATCGGGGCACCATCGTCGAAGAACCTGACTGGCGGCATTGAGGTTTCGTCGATCGGGGGGGCCGGGTGGGTGTGCGCACATGGTGTACGATGGGTGATGGCACTTAGCCCTTATATTGGCCCTCTATCCCTCATCAAACCTTGAGAACTCACACCCCCTTAAAGAGCGTTTGAGATTTTACAGGTTTGCTGCCAGTTGCCATTAAAGTGTCTGAAATGGTGACACTTTTTTCAAATGGTCACAAAATCTTGGACACTTTGAGTTTTTAGCTGAATTTTTTTGTGCATGCCAACAAAAATACAATGATCACGTCTACCAAGTTTGGGGCCAAAAATCCATCTGAAAAAATTTTAAAAAATCCTGAACCGTAAAAATTTGAAAAATCATGAAAAATAGAAAACGAGTCATCTTGCCATGCAGATTCACGTGAAGGCTTAAGGGACCATTGTATTAATTTACGGGCCATAAAAATGGCATTGGCACATAGAAATATGAAGATGTGCCTAAACCCACCTACCACCCTATCGATCCATGGCTTATGCGTCCGATCTCTCTGGTCGACGTAGTGCCCGCCTGGCCGCCTGCTCGTTTCGTCAGTTGGCTTAGGCATACGGAGTTGATTCCCAGTCTAAGATCAAACCAGACTGAGGGCTGTGGCAGCAGGATCGACAGTATGTAGAGGGGGACTCGACCGATCCTCGGCTTACGCATCCTGCCCTTCTGGCCGATTGAGTACCCTCACGCTCATTTTATGGGTTGACTTAGGCATACGAAATTCATTCCCAGTCTAAGCATACGGAGTTTATTCCCGATCTAAGATCGAACTGGATTGAGGGTTACGACAGCACATGCTGGGCTCAGGCAGAAATATGAAAATGTGCCTAAACCCACCTACCACCCTATCGATCCACGGCTTGCGCATCTCATCTCTCTGGCCAGCGTAGTGCCTGCCCGCCAGCCCGCCCGCCCGCCCGCCAGCCCGTTCATTTCGTCGATTGGCTTAGGCATACGGAGTTCATTCTCAGTCTAAGATCGAACTAGACCGAGGGTTGCGGCAGCATGCAGAGGGGGACCCTGCCAGTCCCCGGCTTGCGCATCCTGCCCTTTTGGCTGACTGAGCGCCCACACGCTCGTTTCGTGGGTTGACTTAGGCATACGGAGTTCATTCCCAGTCTTAGCATACGGAGTTCATTCCCATCTAAGATCGAACCAGACCAAGGGTTGTGCCAGCACATGCTAGGCTCGGGCAAGTGCTGGTGCCACATTTTTCTTTGACGGGGCACCATCACCGGAGCATCACCGGAGAACCTGACCGACGGCATTGGGATTCCGATGATTGGGGGGTCGAGGGGCGTTTTGCGCTCATGATGTGCGATGGGTGCTGGTACTTGGCCCTTATATTGGCCCCTATCCCTCATGAAACCTCGAGAACTCACACCCACTTAAAGAGCACTTGAGATTTTACAGGTTTGTTGCCAGTAGCCATTAAAGTGTCTAGAATAGGGACATTTTTTCAAATGGTCACAAAATCTTGGACATTTTGAGTTTTTAGCTGAATTTTTTTGTGCATGCCAACAAAAATACGAGGATCATATCTACCAAGTTTGGGGCCAAAAATCGTTCCAAAAAAAGTTTAAAAAATCTTGAACCGTAAAATGTTTCAAAAATCGTGAAAAATAGAAAATGAGTCGTCTTGCCATGAAACTTCACGTGAAGGCTTAAGGGACCATTGTATGAATTTACAAGCCATAAAAATGGCACTGGCACATAGAAAGATGAAGATGTGCCCAAACCCACCTACCACCCTATCGATCCACGGCTTGCGCATCCAGTCTCTCTGGTCGGCATAGTGCCCGCCCGCCCGCCCGCCCGCTTATTTCGTCGGTTGGCATAGGCATACGGAGTTCATTCCCAGTCTAAGATTGAACCAGATTGAGGGTTACGACAACAGGATCGGCAGCACGCAGAGGGGGACTCGACTGATCCCTGACTTGCGCATCCCGCCCCTTTGGCCAACTGAATGCCCGTACGCTTGTTTCGTGGGTTGACATAGGCATACGAAGTTCATTCCCAGTCTAAGCATACGGAGTTCATTCCCGATCTAAGATCGAACTGGACCAAAGGTTGCAGCAGCACATGCTGGGCTCGAGCATGTGCTGGTGTCGCATTTTTCTTCATCGGGGCACCATCACCGAAGAACCTGACAGGTGGTATTAGGGTTCTGATGATCAGGGGGGCCGCGGGGGTGTGCGCACATGATGTGCATTGGGTGCTGGTACTTGGCCCTTATATTGGCCCCCTATCCCTCATCAAACCTTGAGAACTCACATCCCCTTAAAGAGCACTTGAGATTTTACAGGTTTGCTGCCTGTAGCCATTAAAGTGTCTGATATGGGGACACTTTTTTCAAATGGTCACAAAATCTTGCACACTTTGAATTTTTAGCTGAATTTTTTTATGCATGCCAACAAAAATACAAGGATCACGTCTAGCAAGTTTGGGGCCAAAACTCCTTCCAAAAAAATTTCATGTGCCTAAACCCTCCTACCACCCTATCAATCCACGACTTGCACATCCCGTCTCTCTGGCCGACGTAGTGCCCTCCCGCCCACCCGCTCGTTTCGTCGGTTGGCTTAGGCATACAGAGTTCATTCCCAGTCTAAGATCAGACCAGACTGAGGGTTACGGTAGCAAGATCGGCAGCATGCAGAAGGGGACCCGACCGATCCCCGACTTGCGCATCCCGCCCCACTGGTCGGCTGACCGCCCGCACGCTCGTTTCGTGGGTTGACTTAGGCATACGGAGTTCATTCCTCGTCTAAGCATACGGAGTTCATTCCCAGTCTAAGATCGGACCGGACCAAGGGTTGGGGCAGCACATGCTGCGCTTGGGCAAGTGCTGGCGCCGCATTTTTCTTCGTCGGGTCACCATCGTTGGAGCATCACTGGAAAACCTGACCGGCGGCGTTGGGGTTCTGACGATCGGGGGGGCTGGGGGTGTGCGCACATGATGTGCGATGGGTGCTGGTACTTGGCCCGTATATTGGCCCCCTATCCCTCATCAAACCTCGAGAACTCACACCCCCTTAAAGAGCATTTGAGATTTTACAGGTTTACTACCAGTAGCCATTAAAGTGTCTGAAATGGGGACGATTTTTTCAAACGGTCACAAAATCTTGCACACTTTGAATTTTTAGCTGAATTTTTTTATGCATGCCAACAAAAATACAAGGATCACTTCTAGCAAGTTTGGGGCCAATACTCCTTTCGAAAAAATTTCAAAAAAATCCCGAACCCCAAAAAATTTTGAAAATCGTGAAAAATAGAAAACGAGTGGTCTTGCCATGAAATTTCCCGTGAAGGGTTAATGGACCATTGTATGAATTTACAAGCCATAAAAATGGCATTGGCATGTAGAAATATGAAATCGTGCCTAAACACACCTACCACCCTATCGATCCACGGCTTGCGCATCCAGTCTCTCTGGCTGACGTAGTGCCCGCCCGCCCACCCACCCGCTCGTTTCGTCGATTGGCTTAGGCATACGGAGTTCATTCCCAGTCTAGGATTGGATCGGATCAAGGGTTGCAGCAGCATGATCAGCAGCACGTAGAGGGGGACCCGACCGATCCCTAGCTTACGCATCCCGCCCCTCTGGCTGGCTGAGCGCCTGCACGCTCGTTCCGTGGGTTGACGTACGCATACGGAGTTCATTCCCAATCTAAGCATAGGAGTTCATTCCATTCTGAGATCGGATCAGACCGAGGGTTACGGCAGCACATGCTGGACTCGGGCAAGTGCTAGTGCCACATTTTTCTTCGTCGGGTCACCATCGCTGGATCATCGTCAGAGAACCTGACCGGCGGTATTACGCTTCCTGCGATCGAGGGGGCCGGGGGGGATGCGCACATGATGTGCGATGGGTGCTGGTACTTGGCCCTTGTATTGGCCCCCTATCCCTCATCAAACCTCGAGAATTCACACCACCTTCAAGAGCATTTGACATTTTACAGGTTTGCTGCCAGTAGCCATTAAAGTGTTTGAAATGGGGACACTTTTTTCAAATTGTCGCAAAATCTTGTACGCTTCAAATTTTTAGCCGAATTTTTTTGTGCATGCCAACAAAAATAGAAGGATCACGTCTAAGAAGTTTGGGGGCAAAACTCCTTCTGAAAAAATTTTAAAAAATCTTGATCCGAAAAAAGTTTCAAAAATCACGAAAGATAGAAAACGAGTCATCTTGCCATGAAACTTCACGTCAAGGCTTAAGGGACCATTGTATGAATTTACAAGCCATAAAAATGGCATTGGCAGGTAGAAATATGAAGATGTGCCTAAACCCACCTACCACCCAATCATGAAAAAAGTAGTGCCCGCCTGTCCGCCAGCCCGCTTGTTTCGTCGGTTGGCTTAGGCATATGGAGTTCATTCCCAGTCTAAAATCGGACTGGACTGAGGGTTACAACAGCAGGATCGGTAGCACGTAGAGGGGGACCCGGCCGATCCCCGGCTTGCGCATCTCACCCTTTTGGCCGGCTGAGTGCTCGCATGCTCGTTCTGTGGGTTGACTTAGGCATACAGAGTTCATTCCCAGTCTAAGCATACGCAGTTCATTCCCAGTCTAAGATTGGACTGGACCAAGGGTTGCAGCAGCACATGCTGGGCTCGAGCATGTGCTGGTGCCGCATTTTTCTTCATCGGGTCACCATTGTCGGACCATCACCGGAGAACCTGACTGACGGCAATGGGGTTCCAGCGATCGGGGGGGGCGGGGGGGTGTGCTCCATGATGTGTGATGGGTGCCGGTACTTGGCCCTTATATTGGCCCCCTATCCCTCATCAAACCTCGAGAACTCACACCCCCTTAAAGAGCATTTGAGATTTTACAGGTTTGCTGCCAATAGCCATTAAAGTGTCTGAAATGGGGACACTTTTTTCAAATGGTCACAAAATCTTGTACACTTCGAGTTTTTAGCTGATTTTTTTTGTGCATGCCAACAAAAATACAAGGATCAGGTCTACCAAGTTTGGGGCCAAACTCCCTTTCAAAAAAATTTTAAAAAATCCTGAACCGCAAAAAGCTTCAAAAATCTTAAAAAATAAAAAACGTGTCGTCTTGCCATGAAACTTCACGTGAAGGCTTAAAGGATCGTTGTATGAATTTACAAGCCATAAAAATGGTATTGGCACACAGAAATATGAAGATGTGCCTAAACCCACCTACCAACCTATCAATCCACGGCTTGCGCATCTCGTCTCTCTGGCCGACGTAGTGCCCGCCCGCTCGCTCGCCCGCTCATTTCGTTGGTTGGCTTAAGCATACGGAGTTCATTCCTAGTCTAAGATCAGACCAGACCGAGGGTTGCGATAGTAGGATCGACAGCGCGCTGAAGGGGACTCGACTGATCCTCGGCTTACGTACCCCGCCCCTCTGGTCGGTTGAGCGCCCGCACACTCATTTCGTGGGTTGACTTAGCATACAAAGTTCATTCCCAGTCTAAGCATACAGAGTTCATTCCCAGTCTAAGATCGGATAGGACCGAGGGTTGCGGTAGCACATGCTGAGCTTGAGGGCCTGGGGGGTCTACACGCATGATGTGCAATGGGTGTTGGTACTTGGCCCTTATATTGGCCCCCTATCCCTCATCAAAGCTTGAGAACTCACACCCCCTTAAAGAGCATTTCAGATTTTACAAGTTTGCTGCCAATAGCCATTAAAGTGTCTGAAATGGGGACACTTTTTTCAAATGGTCACAAAATCTTGTACACTTCGAATTTTTAGCTAAATTTTTTTATGCATGCTAACAAAAATACAAGGATCACGTCTACCAAGATTGGGGCCAAAAATCCTTTCGAAAAAGTTTTAAAAAATCTCCAAGTGCACAACGTTTCAAAAATCTTGAAAAATAGAAAACGAGTCGTCTTGCCATGAAACTTCATGTGAAGGCTTAAGGGACCATTGTATGACTTCACAAGCCATAAAAATGGCATTGCCATGTAGAAATATGAAGATGTGCCTAAACCCACCTACCACCCTATCGATCCACGGCTTGCGCATCCCGTCTCTCTGGCCGATGGGGTGCCCGCCCGCCCGCCCGCCTGCTCATTTCATCGGTTGGCTTAGGCATACAGAGTTCATTCCCAGTCTAAGATTGGACCGGATCGAGGGTTGCGGCAGCAGGATCGGCAGCACACAGAGGGGGACCCAGTCGATCCCTGGCTTGCGCATCCTGCCCCTCTGGCCGGTTGAGCGCCCGCACGTTCATTTTTGGGTTGACTTAGGCATACATAGTTCATTCCTAGTCTAAGCATACGGAGTTCATTCCAAGTCTAAGATTGGATCGGACCGAGGATTGCGGCAGCACATGCTGGGGTCAGGCATGTGCTGGTGCTGTATTTTTCTTCACCGAGGCACCATCGACGGAGCATCGCCAAAGAACCTGACCGGCGGCATTGGGGTTCCGACGATCGAGGGGGCCGGGGGGGTGTGCACACATGATGTGCTATGGGTGCTAGTACTTAGCCCTTATATTGGCCCCCTATCCCTCATCAAACCTCAAGAACTCACACCCCCTTAAAGAGCATTTGAGATTTTACAGGTTTACTGCCAGTAGCCATTAAAGTGTCTGAAATGGGGACACTTTTTTCAAATGGTAACAAAATCTTGTACACCTTGAGTTTTTAGCTGAACTTTTTTATGCATGCCAACAAAAATACTAGGATCACGTCTACCAAGTTTGGGGCCAAAACTCCATCCAAAAAAATTTTAAAAAATCTTGAACTACAAAAAGTTTCAAAAATCTTGAAAAATAGAAAACGAGTCATCTTGTCATGAAACTTCACATGAAGGCTTAAGGGACCATTGTATGAATTTACAAGCCATAAAAATATGAAGATGTGGTGAAACCCACCTACCACCCTATCGATCCACGGCTTGCGCATCCTGTCCCTCTGGCCGACATAGTGCCCGCCCGCCCGCTCGTATCGTCGGATGGCTTAGGCATATGGAGTTCATTCCCAGTCTAAGATCTGACTGGATCGAGGTTTATGGCAGCAGGATCGGCAGCATGCAGACAGGGACCCGGCCGATCCCCGGCTTGCGCATCTCGCCCCTCTGGCCAGCTGAGTGCCCGCACGCTCGTTCTGTGGGTTGACTTAAGCATATGGAGTTCATTCCCCGTCTAAGCATACGGAGTTCATTCCCAGTCTAAGATTGGACTGGACCGAGGATTGCAGCAGCACATGCTGGGCTCGAGCATGTGCTGGTGCCGCATTTTTCTTCATCGGGTCACCATTGTCGGAGCATCACCGGAGAACCTGACCGACGGCATTAGGGTTCCGACGATCGGGGGGGCCGGGGGGTGTGCTCCATGATGTGTGATGGGTGCCGGTACTTGGCCCTTATATTGGCCCCCTATCCCTCATCAAACCTTGAGAACTCACACCCCCTTAAAGAGCATTTGAGATTTTACAGGTTTGCTGCCAGTAGACATTAAAGTGTCTGAAATAGGGATACCTTTTTCAAATGCTCACAAAATCTTGTACAGTTTGAGTTTTTAGCTGAATTTTTTTGTGCATGCCAAAAAAAATAAAAGGATCACGTCTACCAAGTTTTTGGGCAAAACTCCTTCCAAAAAAAATTTTTAAAAATCCTGAACCGCAAAATGCTTCAAAAATCGTGAAAAATAGCAAACGAGTCGTCTTGCCATGAAACTTCACGTGAAGGCTTAAGGGACCATTGTATAAATTTACAAGCCATAAAAATGGCATCGGCATGCAGAAATATGAAGACGTGCCTAAACCCACCTACCACCCTATCGATCCACGGCTTGCGCATCCCGTCTCTCTGGTCGGCGTAGTGCCCACCTACTCGGCCGCTCGTTTCGTCGGTTGGCTTCGGCATACGGAGTTCATTCCCAGTCTAAGATCAGATCAGACTGAAGGTTACGGTAACAGGATCGGTAGCACAGATGGGGACCCGACCGATCCCCGGCTTGCGCATCCCGCCCCTCTGGCCGACTGAGCGCCCGCACGCTCGTTTCATGGGTTGACTTAGGCATACGGAGTTCGGTCCTAGTCTAAGCTTATGGAGTTCATTCCCAATCTAAGATCGAACTGGACCGAGGTTTGCAGCAGCACATGCTGGGCTCGAGCATGTGCTGGTGTCGTATATTTCTTCACCGGGGCACCATCGTCGGAGAACCTGACCGACGGCACTAGGGTTCCGACGATCGGGGGGGCCGTTGGGGTGTGCGCACATGATATACGATGGGTACTGGTACTTGGCCCTTATATTGGCCCCCTATCCCTCATCAAACCTCGAGAACTCACACCCCCTTAAAGAGCATTTGAGATTTTACAGGTTTGCTGCCAGTAGCCATTAAAGTGTCTGAAATGGGGACACTTTTTTCAAATGGTCACAAAATCTTGTACACTTTGAGTTTTTAGCTAAATTTCTTTGTGCATGCCAACAAAAATACAAGGATCACGTCTATCAAGTTTGGGGCCAAAACTCCTTCCGAAAAAATTTTAAAAAATCCCAAACAGCAAAAATTTTGAAAATCGTCAAAAATTGAAAACGAGTCGTCTTGCCATGAAACTTCACGTGAAGGCTTAAGGGACCACTGTATGAATTTACAAGCCATAAAAATGGCATTGGCACATAGAAATATGAAGATGTGCCTAAACCTACCTACCACCCTATCGAATCATGGCTTGCGCATCCCGTCTCTCTGGCAGGCATAGTGCCTGCCCGCCCGCCTGCTCGCTTGTTTTGTTGGTTGGCTCAGGCATACGGAGTTCATTCCTAGTCTAAGATCGAACTGGAGAGGGCTGTGGCAGTAGGATCGATAGCACATAGAGGGGGACCCAGTCGATCCTCGGCTTGCACATCCTATCCCTTTGGCCGGCTGAGCGTCCGCACGCTCGTTTTGTGGGTTGACTTAGGCATACGGAGTTTATTCCCAGTCTAAGCATACGAAGTTCATTCCTAGTCTAAGATCAGACTAGACCGAGGGTTGCGGCAGCACATGCTGGGCTCGGGCATGTGCTGGTGCCACATTTTTTTTCGTCGGGGCACCATCGCCGGAGCATCACCGGAGAACGTGACCAGCGGTATTGGGGTTCCGACGATCGGGGGGGCCGAGGGGGTGTGCGCACGTGATGTGCGATGGGTGCTGGTACTTGGCCCTTATATTCGCCCCCTATCCCTCATCAAACCTTGAGAACTCACACCCCCTTAAAGAGCATTTGAGATTTTACAGGTTTGCTGCCAGTAGCCATTAAAGTGTTTGAAATGGGGACACTTTTTTCAAATGGTCACAAAATCTTGTACACTTCAAGTTTCTAGCTGAATTTTTTTGTGCATGCCAACAAAAATACAAGGATCACGTCTACCAAGTTTGGGGCCAAAACTCTTTCTGAAAAAATTTTAAAAAATCCCGAACCATAAAAAGTTTTGAAAATCGTGAAAAATAAAAAACGATTCGTTTTGCCACGAAATTTCACGTGAAGCTTAAGGGACCATGGTATGAATTTACAAGCCATAAAAATGGCATTGGCATGCAGAAATATGAAGATGTGCCTAAACCCACATACCACCCAATCGATCCACGGCTTGCGCATCCCGTCTCTCAGGCCAGCGTAGTGCCCGCCCGTCCGCTCGCCTGCTCGTTTCCTCGGTTGGCTTAGGTATACGAAGTTCATTCCCAATGTAAGATCAGACCAGATCAAGGATTGTGGTAGCAGGATCAACAGCATGCAGAGGGGGACCCGACCGATCCTTGACTTGCGCATCTCGCCCCTCTGGCCGGCTGAGCACCCGCACGCTCGTTTCGTGGGTTAACTTAGGCATACAGTGTTCATTCATAGTTTAAGCATACAGAGTTCATTCCCAGTCTAAGATCAGACCCAGTCAAGGATTGTGGCAGCACATGCTAGCCTCGGGCATGTGCTGGTGCCTCATTTTTCTTCACTGGGGCACCATCGTCAGAGCATCGCCGAAGAACCTGACCGGCGGCATTGGGGTTCCGACAATCGGGGGGCCGAGGACGGTGTTTGCACATGATGTGCGATGGGTGCTGGTATGTGGCCCTTATATTGGCCCTCTATCACTCATCAAACCTTGAGAACTCACATCCCCTTAAAGAGAATTTGAGATTTTACAGGTTTGCTGCCAGTAGCCATTAAAGCGTCTAAAATGGGGACACTTTTTTTAAATGGTCACAAAATCTTGTACACTTTGAGTTTTTTGCTGAATTGTTTTATGCATGCCAACAAAAATACAAGGATCACGTCTACCAAGTTTGGGGCCAAAACTCCTTCCAAAAAAATTTTAAAAAATCCCAAACTGTAAAAAGTTTCGAAAATCATGAAAAATAGAAAATGAGTCATCTTGCCATGAAACTTCACGTGAAGGCTTAAGGGACCATTGCATGAAATAAAAAGCCTCTAAAATGGCATTGGCATGTAGAAATATGAAGATGTGCCAAAACCCACCTACCACCCTATCGATCCACGGCTTGCGAATCCCGTCTCTCTGGCCGACGTAGTGCCCGCTCGCCCGCCTGCTCATTTCGTCAGTTGGCTTAGGCATACAGAGTTCATTCCCAGTGGAAGATCAGACCGGACCGAGGGCTACAGTAGCAGGATCAGCTGCATGCAAAGGGGGACCCGACCGATCCCCGACTTACGCATCCCGCCCCTCTGGCCAGCTAAGCACCCGCACGTTCGTTTCGTGGGTTGACTTAGGCATACGGTGCTCATTCCCAATCTAAGCATACGGAGTTCATTCCTAGTCTAAAATCGGACCAAACCGAGGGTTGCGGCAGCAGATACTGGCCTCAGGCATGTGCTGGTGCCGCATTTTTCTTCGCCGGGGCACCATCGCCGTAGCATCGTCGGAGAACCTGAGCGACGATATTGGGGTTTCGACGATCGGGGGGGCCGGGGGGGTGTGCGCACATGATGTGCGATGGGTGCTGGTACTTGGCCCTTATATTGGCCCCCTATCCCTCATCAAACCTCGAGAACTCACACCCCGTTAAAGAGCATTTGAGATTTTACAAGTTCGCTGCCAGTAGCCACTAAAGTGTTTGAAATGGGGATACTTTTTTCAAATGGTCACAAAATCTTGTACATTTCACATTTTTTGCTGAATTGTTTTGTGCATGCCAACAAAAATACAAGGATCATGTCTACCGAGTTTGGGGCCAAAACTCTTTCTTAAAAAATTTTAAAAAATCTCGAACCGTAAAAAGTTTCAAAAATCATGAAAAATAGAAAACGAGTCGTCTTGCCATGAAACTCCACGTGAAGGCTTAAGGGACCATTGTATGAATTTACAAGCCATAAAAATGGCATTGGCACATAGAAATATGAATATGTGCCTAAACCCACCTACAACCCTATCGATCCACGGCTTGCGCGATGTCTCTCTGACCGGCGTAGTGTCCGCCCGTCCGCTCATTTCGTCGGTTGGCTTGGCCATACGGAGTTCATTCCCAGTCTAAGATCAGATCAGAATGAGGGTTGGGGTAGCAGGATCGGCAACACGCAGAGGGGGACCCGACCGATCCCCAACTTGCCCATCCCGCCCCTCTGGCCAATAGAGCGCCCGCACGCTCGTTTCGTGGGTTGACTTAGGCATACGAAGTTCATTCCCAGTCTAAGCATACGGAGTTCAATCCAGTCTAAGATTGGACCAGACCGAGGGTTGGGCAGCACATGCTGGGCTCGGGCATGTGCTGCTGTCGCATTTTTCTACGCTGGGGCACCATCGCCGGAGCATCACCGGAGAACCTGACCGGTGGCAATGGGGTTCCGACGATCTGAGGGGCTAGGGGGGCGTGTGCGCACATGATGTGTGATGGGTGCTGGTACTTGGCCCTTATATTGGCCCCCTATCCCTCATCAAACCTCAAGAACTCACATCCCCTTAAAGAGCATTTGAGATTTTACAGCTTTGCTGCCAGTAGCCATTAAAGTGTCTGAAATGGGGACACTTTTTTCAAATGGTCACAAAATCTTATACACTTCGAGTTTTTAGCTGAATTCTTTTGTGCATGCCAAAAAAAATACAAGGATCACGTCTACCAAGTTTGGGGCTAAAACTCCTTCCGAAAAAAGTTAAAAAAATCCCAAACCACAAAAAGTTTCAAAAATCGTGAAAAATAGAAAACGAGTCGTCTTGCCATGAAACATCACGTGAATGCTTAAGGGACCATTGTATGAATTTACAAGCCATAAAAATGGCGTTGGCATGCAGGAATATGAAGATGTGCCTAAACCCACCTATCACCCTATCGATCCACGGCTTGGGCATCTCGTCTCTCTGGCCGCCGTAGTGCCAGCCCGCCCGCTCGTTTTGTCGGTTGGCTTAGGCATATGGAGTTCGTTCTCAGTCAAAGATCGGATCGGAACGAGGGTTGCAACAGCAAGATTGGCAAAACACAGAGGGGGACACGATCGATCCTCGACTTACGCATCCCGCCCCTCTGGCCGGTTGAGCGCCCGCACGCTTGTTTCATGGGTTGACTTAAGCATACAGAGTTCATGCCCAGTATAAAGCATACGGAGTTCATTCCCAGTCTAAGATCAGACCGGACTGAGGGTTGCGGCAGCACATGCTGGGCTCGGGCATGTGCTGGTGCCACATTTTTCTTCGTCAGGGCACCATCATCGGAGCATCACTGGAGCATCGCTGGAGAACCTGACCGGCGGCATTGGAGTTCCGACGATCAGGGGGCCGGGGGGGTGTGCGCACATGATGTGCGATGGGTGCTGGTACTTGGCCCTTATATTGGCCCCCTATCCCTCATCAAACCTCGAGAACTCACACCCCCTTAAAGAGCATTTGAGATTTTACATGTTTTCTGCCAGTAGCCATTAAAGTGTTTGAAATGGGGACACTTTTTTCAAATGGTCACAAAATCTTGTACACTTCGAGTTTTTAGTTGAATTTTTTTGTGCGTGCCAAAAAAAATACAAGGATCACATCTACCAAGTTTGGGGCAAAAACTCCTTCCGAAAAAATTTAAAAAATCCTGAACCATAAAATGTTGAAAATCATGAAAAATAGAAAACGAGTCGTCTTGCCATGAAACTTCACGTGAAGGCTTAAAGGGAACACTATATGAATTTACAAGCCATAAAAATGGCATTGGCACGCAGAAATATGAAGATGTGCCTAAACTCACCTACCACCCTATCGATCCATGGCTTACGCATCCCGTCTCTCTGGCCGACATAGTGCCCGCCCGCCAGCCCCTGTCGCTCGTTTCGTCAGTTTGCTTAGGCACACGGAGTTCATTCCCAGTCTAAGATCAGACCAAATCAAGGGTTGCGGCAGCACATGCTGGGCTCGGGCATGTGCTGGTGCCGCATGTTTCTTCGTCGGGGCACCATCACCGGAGAACCTGACCGATGACATTGGGGTTCCGACGATCGGGGGGGTCAAGCGGGATACGCGCACATGATGTGAGATGGGTGCTGGTACTTGGCCCTTATATTGGCCCCCTATCCCTCATCAAACCTTGAAAACTCACACCCCCTTAAAGAGCATTTGAGATTTTACAGGTTTGCTGCCAGTAGCCATTAAAGTGTCTGAAATGGGGACACTTTTTTCAAATGGTCACAAAATCTTGTACACTTCGAGTTTTTAGCTGAATTTTTTTGTGCATGCCAAAAAAAATACAATGACCACGTCTACCAAGTTTGGAGCCAAAATTCCTCCAAAAAAATTTTAAAAAATCCCGAAGTGAAAAAAGTTTTGAAAATCGTGAAAAATAGAAAACGAGTCATCTTGCCATGAAACTTCACGTGAAGGCTTAAGGGACAATTGTATGAATTTACAAGCCATAAAAATGGCATTGGCACGCAGAAATATGAAGATGTGCCTAAACCCACCTACCACCCTATCGATCCACGGCTTGCGCATCCCGTCTCTCTGGCCGGCGTAGTGCTCACCCGCCCGCCTGCTCATTTCGTCGGTTGGCTTAGGCATATGGAGTTCATTCCCAGTCTAAGATCAGACCGGACTGAGGATTATGATAGCAGGATTGGTAGCATGCAGAGGGGGACCCGACCGATCCCCGGCTTGCGCATCTCGCCCCTCGAGCCGGTTGAGCGCCCTCACGCTCGTTTCGTGGGTTGACTTAGGCATACGAAGTTCATTCCCAGTCTAAGCATACGAACTTCATTCCCAGTCTAAGATAGGACTGGACCGAGGGTTACGGCAGCAAATTTTGGGCTCAGGCTTGTGCTGGTGCCCCTTTTTTCTTTGCCGGGGCGCCATCGCCGGAGCATCGCCGGAGAACCTGACCGACGGTATTGGGGATCCAAAGATCGGGGGGGCCGGGGGGTATGCGCACATGATGTGCGATGGGTGCTGGTAATTGGCCCTTATATTGGCCCCTATCCCTCATCAAACCTCAAGAATGCACACCCCCTTAAAGAGCATTTGAGATTTTAAAGGTTTGCTGCCAGTAGACATTAAAGTGTCTGAAATGGGGACACTTTTTTTGAATGGTCACAAAATCTTATGCACTTCGAGTTTTTAGTTGAATTTTTTTGTGCATGCCAAAAAAAATAAAAGGATGACATTTACCAAATTTGGGGCCAAAATTCCTTCCGAAAAAATTTTAAAAAATCCCAAACCGTAAAAAGTTTCATAAATCAAGAAAAATAGAAAACGAGTCGTCTTGCCATGAAACTTCATGTGAAGGCTTAAGGGACCATTGTATGAATTTACAAGCCATAACAATGGTGCTGGCATGCAGAAATATAAAGACGTGCCTAAACCCACCTACCACCCTATCGATCCACGGCTTGGGCATCCCGTCTCTCTGGCCGGCGTAGTGCCCACCCGCTCGCTCGCCCGCTCGTTTCGTCGGTTGGCTTAGGCATACGGAGTTCATTCCTAGTCTAAGATCAGATCGAACCGAGGGTTACGGTAGTAGGATCGGCAGCACGTAGAGGGGGACCCGACTGATCCTCGGCTTGCGCATCCCCCCCTCTGACTGGATGAGCGCCCATATGCTTGTTTCGTGGGTTGACTTAGGCATACGGAGTTCATTCCCAGTCTAAAAGTGGAATGGACCGAGGGTGCGGCAGCACATGCTGGGCTCGGGCATGTGCTCGTGCCGCATTTTACTTCGCCGTAGCACCATCACCGGAGCATCGTCGGAGAACCTGACCAGCGGCATTGGGGTTCCGGCGATCGGGGGGGCGGGGGGGTGTGCGCACATGATGTGCAATGGGTGCTGGTACTTGGCCCTTATATTGGCCCCCTATCCCTCATCAAACCTCGAGAACTCACACCTCCTTAAAGAGCATTTGAGATTTTACAGGTTTACTGCCAGTAGCCATTAAAGTGTCTACAATGGGGACACTTGTTTCTAATGGTCACAAAATCTTGTACACTTCGAGTTTTTAGCTGAGTTTTTTTTTGCATGCCAAAAAAAATAAAAGGATCACGCTTACCAAGTTTGGGGCCAAAACTCCATCCGAAAAAATTTTAAAAAATCTCGAACCGTAAAAAGTTTCAAAAATCGTGAAAAATAGAAAACCAGTCGTGTTGCCATGAAACTTCACGTGAAGGCTTCAGGGACCATTGTATGAATTTACAAGTCATAAAAATGGCATTGGCATGCAGAAATATGAAGATGTGCCTAAACCCACCTACCACCCTATCGATCCACGGCTTGCGCCTCCCGTCTCTCTGGTCGGCGTAGTGCCCGCCCGCCCGCCCGCCCGCTCGTTTTGTCAGTTGGCTTAGGCATACGGAGTTCATTCCCAGTCTATGATCAAACTGGATCGAGGGTTGCGGCAGTAGGATCAGTAGCATGCAGAGGTGGACCTGACCGATCCCCGGCTTGCGTATCCTGCCCCTCTGCCTAGCTAAGCGCCCGCACGCTTGTTTAATGGGTTAACTTTGGCTTACGGAGTTCATTCCCAGTCTAAGCATACGGAGTTCATTTTCAGTTTAAGATCGGACCGGACTGAGGGTTACGACAGCACATGCTGAGCTCGTCCATGTGCTGGTGTCGCATTTTTCTTCGTCGGGGCACCATCGTCAGAGAACCTGACCGGCGGCATTGGGGTTTCGGTGATCGGGGGGCCCGAGGGGTTGTGCGCACATGACGTTTGATGGGTGCTTGTACTTGGCCCTTATATTGGCCCCCTATCCCTCATGAAACCTCGAGAACTCGCACCACCTTAAAGAACATTTGAGATTTTACAGGTTTGCTGCCAGTAGCCATTAAAGTGTCTGAAATGGGGACACTTTTTTCAAATGGTCACAAAATCTTGTACACTTCGAGTTTTTAGCTGAATTTTTTTGTGCATGCCAAAAAAAATACATATTCATGTCTACCAAGTTTGGGGCCAAAACTCCTTCCAAAAAAATTTTAAAAAATCCCGAAGTGAAAAAAATTTTGAAAATCGTGAAAAATAGAAAACGAGTCGTCTTGCCACGAAACTTCACGTGAAGGCTTAAGGGACAATTGTAATGAATTTACAAGCCATAAAAATGGCATTGGCACATAGAAATATGAAGATGTGCCTAAACCCACCTACCACCCTATCGATCCACGGCTTACACATCCCGTCTCTCTGGCCGACGTAGCGCCCACCCTCCCAGCCCACTCATTTCGTCGGTTGGCTTAGGCATACAGAGTTCATTCCCAGTCTAGGATCAGACCAGACTGAGGGATGAGGCAGCAGGATCGATAGCACATAGAGAGGGACCCAACTGATCCCTGGCTTGCGCATCCCGCCCCTCTAGCCGACTGAGCGCTCGCATGCTAATTTCGTGGGTTGACTTAGGCATACAGAGTTAATTCCCAGTCTAACCATACGGAGTTCATTCCCAGTCTAAGATCGGACCAAACCAAGCATTGCGGCAGCACATGCTGGGCTCAGGCATGTGCTCGTGCTGCTTTTCTTTTCACCCGGGCACCATTGCCGGAGCATCGTTGGAGAACCTAACCGGTGGCATTTGGGTTCCGACGATCGGGGGGGCCGGGGGGTATGCGCAAATGATGTACGATGGGTGCTGGTACTTGGCCCTTATATTGGCCCCCTATCCCTCATCAAACATTGAGAACTCACACCCCCTTAGAGAGCATTTGAGATTTTACAGGTTTGCTGCCAGTAGCCATTAAAGTGCCTGAAATGGGGACACTTTTTTCAAATGGTCACAAAATCTTGTACACTTCGAGTTTTTAGCTGAATTTTTTTGTGCATGCCAACAAAAATACAAGGATCACGTCTACCATGTTTGGGGCCAAAAATCCTTCCAAAGAAATTTTAAAAAATCTCGAATCGTAAAAAGTTTCAAAAATCATGGAAAATAGAAAACGAGTCATCTTGCCATGAAACTTCACGTGAAGGCTTAAGGGACCATTGCATGAATTTACAAGCCATAAGAATGGCATTGGCATGCAGAAATATGAAGATGTGCCTAAACCTACCTACCACCCTATCGATCTACGACTTGCGCATCCCGTCTCTTTGGCTGGCGTAGTGCTCGTCTGCTCGTTTCATCGGTTGGCTTAAGCATACGGAATTCATTCCCAGTCTAAGATCAGACCGGATCGAGGGTTACGGTAGCAGGATCGAGAGCATGCAGTGGGGGAGCCGGTCGATCCATCACTTGCGCATCCCGCCCCTTTTGGCCGGCTGAGCGCCCGTACACTCGTTTCGTGGGTTGACTTAGGCTTACGGAGTTCATTCCCAATCTAAGCATACGGAGTTCCTTCCCAGTCTAAGATCGGACCGGACCAAGGATTATGGCAGCACATGCTGGGCTCGGGCATGTGCTGGTTCTGCATTTTTCTTCATCGGGGCACCATCATCGAAGCATCGTCGGAGAACCTGACCGGCGGCATTGGGGATCTGGTGATCGGGGGGTGCGCGCACATGATGAGCGATGGGTGCTGGCACATGGCCTTTATATTGGCCCCCTATCCCACATCAAACCTCGAGAACTCACACCCCCTTAAAGAGCATTTGAGATTTTACAGGTTTGCTGCCAGTAGCCATTAAAGTGTCTGAAATGGGGACACTTTATTCAAATGGTCGTAAAATCTTATACACTTCGAGTTTTTAGCTGAATTTTTTTGTGCATGCCAACAAAAATACAAGGATCATGTCTACCAAGTTTGGGTCCAAAACTTCCTCCGAAAAAATTTTAAAAAATCCCGAACCACAAAAAGTTTTAAAAATCATGAAAAAAAGAAAACGAGTCGTCTTGCCATGAAACTTCACGTGAAGGCTTAAGGGACCATTGTATGAATTTACAAGCCATAAAAATGGCATTGGCATGCAGAAATATGAAGATGTGCCTAAACCCACCTACCACCCTATCGATCTACGGCTTGTGCATCCCGTCTCTCTGGCCGACGTAGTGCCCGCCCGCTCGTTTCATCGTTTGGCTTAGGCATACGGAGTTCATTCCCAGTCTAAGATCGAACCAGACTGAGGGTTACGGCAACAGGATTGGTAGCATGCAGAGGGTGACCTGGCTGATCCCCGACTTGCGCATCCCCCCCTCTGGCCGACTGTGCACCCAGACGCTTATTTCGTGGGTTGACTTAGGGATATGGAGTTCATTCCCAGTCTAAGCATACGGAGTTCGTTCCCCATCTAAGATCAAACCGGAACGAGGGTTACGGCAACACATGCTGGCCTTGGGCATGTGCTGATGCCGTATTTTTCTCCGTCGGGGCACCATCACTGGAGCGTCACCGAAAACCTGACCGACGGTATTGGGGTTCCGACGATCGGAGGGGTTGGGGGGGTGTGCGCACTTGATGTGCGATGGGTGCTGGTACTTGGCCCTTATATTGGCCCCCTGTCCCTCATCAAACCTCGATATCTCACAACCCCTTAAAGAGCATTTGAGATTTTATAGGTTTGTTGCCAATAGCCATTAAAGTGTCTGAAATTGGGACACTTTTTTCAAATTGTCACAAAATCACCTCTACCAAGTTTGGGCCCAAAACTCCTTTCAAAAAAATTTTAAAAAATCCCGAACCTCAAAAAGTTTTGAAAATCGTGAAAAATAGAAAACGAGTTGTCTTGCCACGAAACTTCACGTGAAGGCTTAAGGGACCATTGTACAAATTTACAAGCCATAAAAATGGAATTGGCCTACAGAAATATGAAGATGTGCCTAAACCCACCGACCACCCTATCGATCCACGGCTTGCGCATCTCGTCTCTCTGGTCGGCGTAGTGCCCGCCTGCCCGCCCGCTAGTTTCATTGGTTGGCTTAGGCATACGGAGTTCATTCCCAGTCTAAGATCGGACCAGACTGAGGGTTGTAGCAACAGGATCGGCACCACGCAGAGGGGGACCCGACCAATCCTCTGGCCGGGGGAGCGCCCGTACACTCGTTTCATGGGTTGACTTAGGCATACGGAGTTCATTCCCAGTCTAAGCATATCGAGTTCATTCCCAATCTAAGATCGGACCAGACCGAGGGTTGCGACAGCACATGCTGGGCTTGGGCATGTGCTGGTGTCGCATTTTTCTTCGTCGGGGCACCATCGTCGGAGCATCGTCGGAGAACCTCACCGACGACATTGGGGTTCTGATGATCGGGGGGGCCGAGGGGGGTGTGCGCACATAATATGCGATGGGTGCTGGTGCTTGGCCCTTATATTGGCCCCTTATCTCT